>NC_046666.1:26373617-26383424 GCF_010883055.1 Belonocnema kinseyi
TCATCGACATTTCATTTTCATCTCCGCTACCGTCGGCACCCTCCCTGTTATCGCTTTTCCCTACCAAACTCTGCTTTTCCGGCGGCGATCTAAACATTTTCTTGTATTTTATACTAGCCCCGATATCTTCCTTCTCTTCACTGCTTTCCCTCTCCCCTCTCTTCCTTTTGATAAATGCTTCAACGGACCCTACGCTTTTTGCTCTCAATCTTTCCTTTTCTATAGTTTTTTATACTTCCCCCTTGCCTTCCTTTCCTTTATCTCTTTAGGCGTACTGAAGACTTCCTACTCTGATTCTGTTTCTTCCGAGGAGATACTCGCTCCACTAGCCATTAATAAAATTCAAATTTTCCCGCCTCCTATCTTCCCTGCCTGTATCGTCGCTGTCTGTTACCTATCACGCCTTTCTTTTGTCGCTACCCAACCCTGCTACTACCAATCCGTCAACACAGTCTTCCCACCCTGTCACAAATCTCCAAACAAACTTCCACACAAATCTGTCTCAATCCTCCAAAATATCTACCTCCCCTTTGCAATCTCACAATCCCTCAATTAGATCTCTCACCTCCACACCCTTCCACACACTTACACAAATCCACTCACCTCAAATTTCAACACAATATCAGAAAAACTATTCGGGAATTTTCCATTTCGGTAATACTATAAACTGTCGTCAATTTTAATATTCGGAAATTCTTCAATTCGGTAATATTATAAACCGTGGAGAATGTTATTATTCGGGAATTTTTCAATTCGGGAATTTTATAATTATGAAATTTTACTATTCTAAAATTTTATTATTCGGGAATTTTCCAATTCAGTATTTTTATTTTTCAGCAACTTTATTATTGGTAAATTTTATTTTTCGGCAATTTTCCAATTCGATATTTGTATTTTTCGGTAATTTTATTATTCGTGTATTTTATTATTTGGGAATTTTCCATATCAATATTTTTATTTTTAGGCAATTTTACTATTCGCGAATTTGATTAATCGAGAATTTTCTAAATCGGGAATTTTACAGTGTCGGGAATTTTATTTTTCTGGATTTTTCAGTCATCCCAAGGGTACATTAAATTAAATTTTAAAACACTTTAAAGACTTAAAACGATTTCAAAATTTTTCAGAAGAAGTCAAAAGATTTTAAAACGATAAAATTTTTTTTATTGATTATCAATTAATGTAAAAGGTTTCAGAAAGATTGCACAAATTTGTAAAAGAATTTATAAACATTGTATATATAAAGGACTTCATACGAGCATGGAAGATTTCAGAGATATTTTACAAATATTTCAAAGAATTCATAAAGATTTCAAAAGATTCCAAAACAATCTCTGTATACCAGATTTTAAAGATTTTAAACGAATTCAAATTTTGTTGGGGGAGTTCAAATGATTTCACAAAGATTTTTAATAATTCAGTGATTTGCAACAAATACCAAAGATTTCACAAATATTCAGAAGAATTTACGAGGATTTCAAAGAATAAAAATGTGTAAAAAAATAAAGGTACTAAAAAATATATAGTACCTAAAAAAATACACCACAAATTACAAATTTTTTGAATATTCCCGCAATTACAAATAAATGCAAATGATGTAGGAAAGATTTTACATGTATTTTTAAGAATGTATAAGGATTTCAAAAGATTTAAAGAATATGACAACTCTCAAAATATATCAAAGATTTCAGAACAATTCAAAAGTTTTAAGCAATTTAAGAAGATTTCAAAAGGTTTTAATGATTCAAAAAGAACGGAAAAGTTTTCAAAAAGATTAAAAATATCTTAGCGGCATCAAACGCTAAAAAATATTTCATAAATATTTACAAAAATTCAAAAAGATTTTAGAAGATTTCAAAAAGATTTTATTGTTATAATACTTTATTGTGCTGCTTGATATAGAGATGTATTCAAATGCAGAACATAGTTAACTTCCAAGAAATCATTTCTAATACACTTCAAGAATATATTTTCTTAAAATAATAATATGAAGGATCGGATCAATAGAATAAGCCTCAAATGAACCCTATTTCTCAATGAAAAAAAAAATTATTTTCGAAATTATTGTTAAATAATCTTCATTTTTTAAATTATTAAAACACGTACGAATTTATATCGTGAGCCTCAACCATCTTCAAAATAAACGTTGTGGAACTCAATGTTTCTTTTAAGAAAACATCTTTTTGATGATACATGAAAATTTTTGAGAGACGTTACTATACCATGTTTTATTTATAAACATTTTAGAATTTAATTCTCCATAAAATGCGCATTTTTCAATTTATCCTACTCTTTTATTGTATATAATACTCTCTTACTCAATTTTTAATAAAAAATAAAATTTCTCAAACAATCATATAAAATATGTGAAAAAGCGAAGTAAGCTTCACTTATTTAACAAGGGACTTAACACTTGTTGTTTCTAAATATTTAAAACGCTTGAAAACAACCGAAAGGTAATGAATAATAAAGAAAAGTTGCATGTATAAAAATTTTTTAATAACATTAATGAAAAAAAAATAATGTTCTGCTAAACGAAAATTTACATAAACCACAATGTTTTTAATTTATCGAATGCTTTGCTCATACATTGTTTACTAAGATTTAAATATGGAATTGCTTTCCTAAAACAACAATTAAAAATATGAAAAAAATAATGGAACTTCACTTATTTTACAAAAGGCTCAATACTTTTTTCTTAAAAAATGTAATCCGCTTAAAAACGATCTTAAGCTTATAAAAAATTAATAACTTTTGAGTTGAAAAACGCTTTAATAACCTCAGTGAAAAATAAATATTTTCTGATTTTTAAAAACCTCTGTAAAACGCACAGTTTTCGATTTATTTAATTCTGTTAACAAAAAATTTTAAATATGTGAAAAAGAATTGATTGCTAGTTTAAATATTACCTATTTAAAAAAGTGCTTGATATTTTATTTCTATTTCAAGTATAAAATACTTCGAAATCAGAAGAAAAAATAATTCTGTAAAGAAACGTTTGGTGCAAGACACTTTTAAAAATGTTATTGAATTCTTTTTCCTCAAGTAGCCCTTGACCAACCACTGATCAGGCCCCGACTGAAATTTTGACAACAAAAAGCCCAACTAGTCCCCGATTAGTCCCCGACTGGGTACTTTGTCCAAATTAATAACCCGACTAGCCCCCGATTAGTGCCCGACTTGTAATAGGGCCAAATGGGGTTATTTCCACACGGGTCGTTTAAAATAAATAATTATTGAAAGGAAAATATTCAAGCATTATTTTAAGAGAAATTATTTCTTCGCTGGATACGTTCATTTTTTCGTCTCAAGAACATGAACATTGTTTCAATTGAAATAGTAGTCAAAATAATTATATGAATTTACTTGGATCAAGAATTTTGTTCGAGTTTTAGTTACTTATCATGACAATATATTATTCTTAATTCAATATTTTATTAAGCTTCACGCAAATAAGAATAATGAAACAAATTAACTCTATGGTTTTTTGCTTAGAGTAAATATATTCTAGATTCAAATAGTTGTCCTAATTCTCTTTTTTTCTTGATTCAAGAAAATCGGTCCCTTGTAAAAAGAAAATACTTGCTTCTTTCAAGTAAAATCAGCCAAGCAAATTAGCCTACTTCATTGAAAGCAATTTTTTTTCACTGCAGATTGCAAAGATTTTAAAACCACTTTAAAGATTTTAAACAATAAAATTTTTTTCTAGAAGATTTAAAAAGATTTCACAAATATTTTATACTATTTGCATACAAATTTCAAGTATATTACGAAGAACGATTTGTCACATAAATCGAACTCCGCGCGAAAAAAATTTTAATGGAAAAATGGTTTTGTATGATATCAAAAAGATTGAAGTTATATTATCATTTGTTTGCTTCAGTGTAATTGCTTTGGCCTCTCTTTATTTTGGACAAATAGGACATTTTTGCGGTGAGTAAAAAAAATTTGATAATAAAAATCGCTATATTATATCTTACAGATGGAAGTGATCCGCCGTTACGTCGAACTCTATCATCTGGAGACTGGGATTCTAAAAGAGACCGTGGCCAATCATCAAATCAGGCTGAAGCAAGTTCTAGGAGACAACGTTAGTATATTATAATTTTTTTAGAGTAACAAAAAATAGCTGGGATTTCAACAAAAATTTAAATTTTGTTTCGTATTCACCAAAAAATTGTTCTCGCCGAATGGCCTGCGTCCCTGGAAACTTTTGAAAAACTTTTTAAATTTTGTTTTAAAAAATACATTCTGACAGAAAATTTAATTGTGGATCTTTTTCATGTAAGAAAAATATTTTAGCTTTCTGCGTTTTCAAAGTTAACCTGAAAACCCCGTTTGAAAAAAAAACAAAATTTTGTAATTTTAAAAGTAAATGCAAGTTTATTAAGTTGGTGAAAAATCATAATAATTTATACAAATTTGAGAACATTTATACAAATTTTTGGTTATTTTTGAAAATTCCTAAAAATGTGCACTAATTAAACGGTTAATTTGAACAACAATCCTTCTGGTCGCAAACGCAATATCTTAGGCTATAACTTGTAATATTTTTAACGTAGGATCTTTTATTAACGGAATAAATCTATATTTCAGATACAAATTTAAAACGTCCATATTTACTTATTTTTCGAATAAAAGACTTTGCTATAATAAAAGATTACTTTTTGACAGAATATGAACTGGAATTTTCTACAAAGTAATTAAATTTTCAACAGAAAAGTGTAATTACTATTTAAACAAAAACAGATGAAATTTTGTATGAAAAAATGAATTTTTAAAACCAAAAAGACGAATTTTCGATAAATACAGATAAAAAATTAATTTTCGAAAATTATTTAAATCCTAACTCAAAGAGATATACCTTACTTAAGAAAAACTTTTTGAGAACTCTTTTAATACTAACTCACGCAGTTGAATTTTGTATTGAAAATATCACTTTTCAATAAAATAGTTTAACTTTTAACAAAAGATATGAATTTTTAAATAAAAAATGAATCTTCAATCGAAAAATGATTTCTCATTTTTGCATTTGTATCGAAGAAAGATGAATTTCTATTAAAATAGATACATTTTGTAAACTAAAAAGACAAATTTTAATAAAAATAGTTACATTTTTATCTGAAAAAGACTTAACT
The DNA here is from genome assembly GCF_010883055.1 of Belonocnema kinseyi. Taxonomy (NCBI): domain Eukaryota; kingdom Metazoa; phylum Arthropoda; class Insecta; order Hymenoptera; family Cynipidae; genus Belonocnema; species Belonocnema kinseyi. The sequence continues at coordinate 26,378,756 of NC_046666.1, forward strand.
TGGCTTTTCAAAACCGAAACACGAATTTTAATCAAATAAAATTATTATACAGCAATCTAACAAAAATGGAATAGCTCTATTTTCAGTAAAAAAATTATTTCCAAAAAATAGGAATGTTCTATAAAATTCGAGAAATTTGCGACTAATTAAGTTATTTTTTCATTAAAATGATGCATTTTCAATGAAAAAACATGCCAAACAAAATTTTGAATTTTCAACAAAAAACACACATACTAATAAAAACGAATAAATTATTATCGAAACATTTTAAATTTTAACCAAAAAGATAAAATTCCAAACGAAAACATTAAATGGCTATAAAAAAGACTCGACAAAAAATGGAATGGTTACATTTTCAGCTTGTGAAATTAATTTTCAATAAAAAAATATAATTTCAAACCAAAGAATTGACATTTTAACCAAATAGATTAATATGCTAAAAAACTGGAATAATTGAAAAAAAAATTTTAAATAAAGATTGTAGTTTAAAATTTAAAAAAATTTTCTCTTGATTTTAGATGTCTCGTTTCAGTTAAAAATCGATGAGAAAAAAGAAATTAGAATATTTCTCTAAATTTTTGTCACCGAAAATGCCTTTATTACTTGAAAATGTATGCGTTTTGTTGAAAATGCGTCTTTCTTGGTAGAAAATGGATCTACTTAGTTGTAAATTTGTCCTGTTGTTTAAGAATTTATCTTTTCATGTTAAAAATTAGAGCTATCAGTTATTAATTCAACTGTTATGTTGAAAATTGAATTTTTGTTTTGAAAATTCAACTGTGATTGAAATTATTTTATTTTGTTAAAAATTCCTTTTTTTGTGAATTGTCAATTATTTAATTTGTCTTTGAGAATCAATCTTTTTGTTAAAAATGCAACTTTTTGTATTGAAAACAGAATTTTGTTTTGGTTGAAGATCAATGTTTATTGTTTCAAGATACAACTATTTGGTTGAAAATTTATCTTTGTTGGTTACAAATTGAACTTTTTATTTTACAATTTAACCATTTTTTCAAATTTAATTATTTCGTTAATAATTCAACTATGCTGTGAAAAATGCAAACCAAATTGCGACTGTTATTTGTAGTTAAGAATTTGTATTTTTTTATAGAAAATTCGTATATTTGAATCGTACATTTCTGTGTATGGTAAAAAAGTTTATCGTTGAAAATTTTTTGTTTTTTTGTTAAACATTAAAATGTCTTTAATCTAATTCGGCATTTTAGCTAAGACATATCTGAAATTAAAATCCTTTTTATTGAAATTAAACTATTTTGCTTAAAGAGTTATTCATTTTTGGTAATTTTTTTGTTCAATGTGTACATTAACGTGGAGTGAAAATGATTAAATTAGTCGAATCTTTTTAGGTGATTGAAAAAAATGTGTGAGTTTACATCTGAAAAAAGTTTCCTTTTTTATTTAAAAATTCAATTTTTTTAAAATTAAAAAAATGTTCCCTATGGCCTCGAAAGTTATAGCAAATTTTGTTGATATGCAGTTTTTCCTAGTATGCGTGGGACTCAAACCAAAAAAACATATGTTTTGGCCATTTCAAAAAAATTATAAATTAAGTAAATTTTTTTGCAATTTATGATTTTTTATTTTTGAACACGAGGAAAAACAGCACTTTAAAAAAATCGCCATAATTTCGAATTAATTGGGAAATCATTCGAAATTTTCAAAAATTTGATTTTTCAAATAAAAAAAGGAAACAGAAGATATACGATTTCAAATTTTTTTTCTTCTTTCCAATGTCAATCCACAAAATATTTTTGCTAGTTTAAACGATTTGACTTATTTGCTAATTTCTACTTCTTCCCAGTTTACATTTTCGGGCTGAAGAGCCAACTAAATTTTAAAGTATTCGACTCTTTAGTTGGAAAACTCAATGATTTTGTATAAAATTGATCTTTTTTTGAAAAATTAATCTTTGTTTTTTATATTGATACATATAATGTAGGGATAATTATAATCTGTAGGTTCCATGTTAGAAAGTGAAATGAGGGGCTGGTCGGGTATTCGCCCAGTTGGCTTCTCTTTAAGTCGGGGGCTTTTCGGGAAAACTGAATAGTGTCCCTGAACAGGTTATTCATGGTGAATTAGTCGGGGGCTGGTCAGTTGACCAGAATTATTCAAGTCGGGGTCTAGTCGGGTACTAGTAGGGTCCATTCAATAATACGACTGTACTGAAAAAAATTGTCTTAACTTTAACATTTCAAAAAACCGAATGTATCCTAGTACAGACAGGCGGTAGTTGGTAGTGGTAGTTGGTAGTGAAAAACTTTACATTTGATAGTTTTATAAAAAGTTGCTTAAACAGCATAAAAAGTTGAAAAAATGACACTAGTGAACCAAATTGCTGTGACAAAATTTTTAAAATGTTAAGTTCTTTTTTTCTTCACGAAAAATGATGAATCCTCTAGAAAAAATACATCCGATGTAATTTTGCAAAGTTGCTCAAATGTTCTAAAATGATGAAAAAAAATTACACTTAAAAATAAACACTTGTTATCAGTTAACTTGATAAATGTTTATGTTGTATCTTATAAATAATTACACGAATCAAATAAACGCGTTAATATAGTAACCAATCAGTGCAAAGACTAGACAGCCAACCAAAGGTGTTGCTCCTGAAAGATAAATAATGGCACCGTTGGTAGATGAACAAATTTTGAGCAGAGTTTTTATTATTTAAAAACAAGTAAATCATTGCATGCAAAATCCTGTTAAACAAAACAAGAATCCAACGACCAAATTTGGACCACAACGAATAAACGAAAACCAAAAATCCTATTGTAATCTGAAAACAAAATTTTTCGGAAAAAAATTTTCGGAAAATTTTCTTTTTCATTTTTAAATTTTCATTTTTATTTTATTGTAATTTGATGGTCATAAAAATAATGAAGACGAAATAAAGTAAAAGAGAAGGAAGGGGATGTGGTTGGCTTGCCTTCTTATTTTTCTTTCCTCTTTTTTATTTTTTTCCGAAGATTTTATTTTTTTTCAGATTACAATAGGATTTTTGGTTTTTGTTTATTCATTGTGGTCCAAATTTGGTCGTTGGATTCTTGTTTTGTTTAACAGGATTTTGCATCAATTTCATTATTGGACGTTAAATGGGATTTTTTATTTGGATTTTGGTCTAATTTAAATTTCTTAAATTTTAAATCATTGGACTTTTGTAGAGATCAACTTATTATATTAAAATTATTTCTTGAAAAAAAAAGAATCCTACTCCATCCTCACTCCATTGGGAATCGAACCACAAAACTTCTGATTTCCGGTCAGGTGCTTTTCCAATTAAGCTATCAGAGGGATCAGAATAAGAACTCTTAATTCAAGAAAATAACGCTAATTTATTACACGTAGCTAAAAAATAGCGTTATTTTCTTGAATTAAGAGTTCTTATTCTGATCCCTCTAATAGCATCATCGGAAAAGCACCTGACCGGAAATCAGAAGTTTTGTGGTTCGATTCCCAATAGAGTGAAGATGGATTAGGATCCTTTTTTTAATAAATAATTTTAATTTTAAAATATTATTTTCCATCTAGTCTTATTAAGACGTTAAGCATTTTCTGTTATTGAAGATTCTTAACTGGATCGATATACTGTCGGTAAGGTGAAATCTCTGATGATATAGCTAGAAGCATCTAGCAATTTTCACATAAAAACCCAGTGGGCATAAAATTTGGCGACGTCTTTACGACATCGTTACGACATCTTTACAACAACTTTACGATATCCTATGTCCATTTCGTTAAGGTGTCTTTACGATATCGCAAAGATACCGAAACAACACGGACATAGGATGTCGTAAAAATGTCGTAAAGATGTCGTAACGATGTCGTAACGACGCCGCTAAATTTTGTGCCCACTGGGAAAAGCCTACAAAGGGGATTAAGATTTTTGTGAAATAGCTCGACTAGTCCCCGACGAGATACTTTCTTGAAATTTTCACCTAAAGGAAACCATCGAGCCCCCGACTAGTGCCCGACTTCTAATAGGGTCAAGTGAGGCTATTTCTTCACGGCTTACCTCACACAATCACTCTGTTCACCCTGTTTTTTAAAGCGTTTTGGACTCTGAAGTCTGTTATTTGTTGAACAGTGATTGTTCATCAATCAGTGATTGATAATTATCAGCCCGCAAAAATGAACTTCATGTTAATTTTTTTACCAACTTTTTTTTAGCAATAAGTCTTTATGAAGAGACCATTGAAATAAAACTGGAGAATGGATATTGCTACCGTGGAATACTCGTTGATCCAGTATGGCCCGCCATTGGAGAAAAATACATAGTACCAACCTGGATGCATGCTAACCAACCTCCTGTCAGAAATTTTTATGCTTATATGTTATTCAATGAGAGGTTCCACATGGAGGCTGCCCTAAGCAGGATTAAAAATTTAGGTCCCGTTTTGACTCAGCCTGGTAAAATAATCGCTCGTATAAAAGCAGGATCACACCAATTTTATTTGGCTCAATCTTTTAAAGAGTACCGTGTCAATGAGCATAATCATGGTCGTCCTGATCTGGAACCGGGTTCAGATTATTATCCAGAAGTCGGATACATATATACGAGGGTGGATTGATAAGTTTCCGGCCTGACCAAGAGATGGCGCCACTAGGCCTACCTTGAGGTGGCGTTCTATAGTACCATCCTTAGATA
>NC_046666.1:26383524-26393726 GCF_010883055.1 Belonocnema kinseyi
AGCCTTGGAGGAGATTATGTTGAGAAATAAAAAAAAAAAATTCTTAAAAACGTTGTTTTTCTTGGTCAGGCCGGAAACTTATCAATCCACCCTCGTATTACAGTGCCAAGGGGGGAAACTAGTGTTGTCTATCGGTCTCCTTTGACATATATTAACAAAGAACTTGGAAGATTTTCGGCTAAAAGCAAGACATATGAGTAATTCTCTACAGAAAGGGCACTTTGGTGTCCATGGAATATATTACTGAAATTACTGGCTGTATTATTGTAAAACTTAGTAAAGATCTTTATTTCAGTATCTCATAAAAAGCTCAAATGTAAAAATTAGACTTTAAAACTGTATGTTTAAGATTCCTAAAGTTGGGCTTGAAAAGCCCAATCCCGATTTTTTACATTTTAATTTTAATAGAATATGCACTGCATATTCATGCAAATATGAGCCTCTTCGGCAAGATTGTCGAGGTTGCGAGGATATTCGAAAAGTCATCTTTTGAAAAATAGACATACCTGGATCCTGCTTGGCCTTTGGATTAAGGAAAAAATATTTCACTACTGATCCTTTAAGTTTTGAGCCTATTTATTAGAAGCTTTCTTCCAAAATAAAAAACATTCAGGCGAATCTTATTTTTTTTTAATATACATCGGCGTAACTAGCTATAACTTCACAAAAGAAATTTCACAAAAGAAGTTACTGAAGAAAAGAATACTTTTTCTTTTTGAGCAGCAGCAAATAATTTGCGAAAGGATTTTTTAATCCATTTTACTTTAAAGCTTCAGAAACACTTTTTGTACTGTTTACCATGGACGTAACTTCCTTCGACGTAGCTATTGTTTTAAGTTGTGACATCAGATAACAAGAAATCTGCACGCCGAAGGTAAAATAATAATATCAATTGCATCGCGCGAAACGTAATTTTGTTTTATAACGTGGGCAATAATGATTCTTCATCATAAGCATATTTAGATATATATATATATATACTCATTTTGCAAATTAAAAAATTAAAAGAAATTGTTTTGGGAACCTATAGAATTTATGTCATTATCCTGAATTTTTAAAAAAGTTCCAAAATATCTGATAAATTTTCCTTGTTTTTTAATCGTTTCACAACTTCTACATATCTCTTAAATTTACTGAAATTTGTTCTAAAATTATATATTGTGGCACGATGTTGCTTTAAAAACTTTGAAACCCTTTTCTTAATTTTATGAAATAATTTGAAACGTTTTGTAATCTTTTGTGATGTGTTCTTAAAACTCATTAATTAAAAATTGCTTGAAATTTTCCCCTGAATCTAAACTATATATTTTTCCTTCTCTTGACGCCTTAAAAAATTAAGTCTTCCTAAATTTAAATTAAATCCTGGAAAATAGAAATAATTATCTTAAAATCTTCCATATCTTTTTCTAAACAATTTTGAAATCTTTAAGATTAAAAATTATTATTTCAGAATGAAATATTAACTGCTTAAAATTTTAGCATACATGTTTAAAAAAATGTAATCTGAAAATCTTTCCAAATTATGAAGACGCTTCTATTCTTCTAATTCTTAAAATAAGTTTTTTCGATGATTTTATTTTAGTTATCTATTTGAAAATTAAAAAAAAAATATCACACAGATGTAAAAAAAGAAAACATTTTATCATCATAAGTATATCTAGATATATAAAAAAAGTCAATATCACAATACACGCGAGCAGCGGCTTCTCAAGTGGTAACTTCCTTCTTTGGTCAGCCGTGTCAGAAAATCCAATTTTTGAAAGACATGCACAATTACTATAATTAATATAATATCTGTGAATTTTATGAACTTTTTAAAAAAAATTTATCAGTTGAATTTAAAAACATTATCATAATTTCTCAAATTAAACAAAATTACAAATATTCAAAAATTTCTAAAATCACTAGAATGTTAAAAATATTCAAAGTATTTAAAATACTAGAATAATTCAAATTTCTAAAATTATAAAGAATTGTACAAATCTTTAAATTATAAAAATTTATGAAAAACGTACCAAATTTTTAAATTATCAAAGTGCTTGAAAAGTTCCAAATTCATAGAATTTTCAAAATTTCTAAAACCATGCAAATGTCTCAAGTATTTAAAATTTTTTAAATTCAAAAACTGTATAAAATTGAGAAAATATGTAAAAAAAATATAATCTTAAAATATCAAAAATTAATTAAATTAAGAAAATAATAAAAATGTCTAAGACTGACAATTTCTAAAATTAGAAAAACATCTAAAATTTTTTTAATATAAAAATTACCAAACTTTCTGATATTTTAAAAATGTATACTAAAATATCTAAAAAATTTAAAATATCACAAAGATGTTAAAAATTTGTTGGAATTTAAAAAAAAATTGAAACTGATCAAAATTTTTGAAAGTTAGATGACTTCTAAAATATTTAAAATTTTCAGAATTCAAAAAATGTTTAAGATTTAATTTATTGTGTTAAATTCAGAAATTATTAAAATTTATAAAATCTTCTAATTTTAAAAATTATTATTATTTATACAATGTTCCAAATTTCTAAGATTATAAAAATGTACAAAATTTCTCAAATTACACAGGCCAACATGGTTTTGTTGTTGGAAAGTGGAGGGTCATTTCCGAAGTAATTTTTCCCATTTATGGCTACTTTTGAGGCTACGTATATAAGATACCAATTTTTTTGGGATGTCATTATCCTGAATTTTCAAAAAAGATTTAGAATACCTGATAAATTTGCATTGTTTTTCAATCGTTTTAAAACTTCTACATATCTCTTAAATTTACTAAAATTTGTTCTAAAATTATATATTATGGCCCGATGTTGCTTTAAACAATTTTAAACCCTTTTTTAATTTTATGAAATAATTTGAAATGTTTTGTAATCTTTTGTGGTGATCTCTTCAAACTCATTAGTAAAAAATTGTTTAAAATTTTCCCATGAATCTAAACTATATATTTTTCCTTCTCTTGACGCCCTAAAAAATTAATTTTTCCCGAATTTAAATTAAATACTGGAAAATGGAAATAATTGTCTTAAAATCTTCCATATACTTTTTTTTAAACGATTTAAAAATCTTTAAAATTGAAAATTATTATTTCAAAATGAAATATTAACTGCTTAAAATTTACCCATAACTGTTTGGAAAAATTTAATCTGAAAATCTTTCGAAATTATGGAAACGCTTCTATTGTTCTAACTCTTAAAAAAGTTTTTTCAATGATTTTATTTTACTTATCTCTTGGAAAATTAAAAAAAAATATATTACGCAGATGCAAAAAAAGAAAACATTTTTTCTTCTTAAAAACTCTGGAATTATAATATCTTAGCAAAATGTTAAGAGGAAATTATTGCACCACATAAAGTACTTAATTTTTAAAAAAGTTATAATTGAATCTTTATCTAGTTCCATGTTCTAATAAAATTATTCATCTAAAAATTAATTAATTGTTTCATAAATAATAACATAAAAATTATTTAAAAATCACTTTCATTCAACATAGAAATAATTTGTATTGTGCGTTTTTTTAATATCACATTCCTTTTTGCAAATTTGTTTTATTGGTAACTTTTGATACTAATTTGAGAAAAAAATCAAACGCATTTCTATATGATTTGAAAAATTGAATTAAAATATAAATTTCAGCTCATCCGAATCATTTAAAAAATTATCTAATTGAAATAATATAGTTTCAAATATAAAGTAACTTTTAAATTTTAAATTATATCAAATGTTCCATTGTAGAACTTTTAATTTGATAATTAAATTATGTTATTTCAATTTCAAGAACGAACTTTTAATATTTATTTACTTTAATAATCAGAAAACGTTAATTAGCTATCAATAAATTGACCATTTAACAAAAGGAAAACCATTAAAATATAATTCTGTTATAAAACAATTAAATGACTTTGACTTTATATATTTTTTTAAATTAGAACATTTATGTATAAAGATTTCATTCAATCTTAAATTTTTAAACTGATTCCAGAAAATTTGACTTGCAGTAGAATCAGTTGATAATGAATTAACCAGTTCACAAAATAAAAGAACATGAAACAATTATTTTCATCGAAACATTCAAATGATGTTTCCATTATCTGTATATTCTCCTTTAAATTTTGAGACAGCATTTCAATACGTCTAATTTATGAATAACCTTTGTCAATAATTAAAACCAATATAAAGGAAGTGTGAAGAAAATTATCAGCTAATAAAGAATTAAATGGTTCACAACATGAAAAGCCTCAAATAATATGTTTCACTGATTTAAAATTTTATTTTAAAAAACTTCATTTTTTAGTGACTTAATATTAATTTGAGGGAAAAAATTAAAACATTTTTACACATACTTTTGAAAATTCAATGAAAATATGAATTTTAGAACGCCAACATAATTCCGAAAAATTACTTAATTGAAATAGAGATACTTTAAAAATAAATTGATTTATATTATTCAAATCATATTTAATGTTCCATTATATGACCTACAAGTAATTAATTTATTTATTTGTTACTTATGTTACTTAAATTTAAGGTAATAAATTTAAATCTTTATTCGTTTTAATGTTTAAAAAAATATATTCACATTATATCAATTAGTCATTTTGCAAAAGTTTTGGTAAAATCAGTTGATAATTAAATAATCATTTCACAACATGAAAAGCATTACACAATTATTTTCATGAAAAAATTCAAATAATGTTTAAATTATATTCTCATTCAAATTTGAAACTGCATTTATCAACAGTTAATTTATTAATAAGCTTTTTAACTAATAAAAAAAAATATATGTGTACATATAATTTAGAAAATTGAGCTTAAATACTTATTTCACAACATCGGAAGCACCATAAAAAATTATGTAATTGTAATAGAAGTATTTAAAAGAAAAAAAGAAACTTTTATAACGAAAGAAATAGCCAATATTTAATCACATAGTCGGAGAGGAAATAACATATTTATATTACTAAATATTAAAGAATTTAAATCCAATCATTTTGTACTTTAATATTTTATATATTATTATTAAATTTTAATTTATATTATAATATTATTAAACTTAATGATTTCGCAATATATATATATATATATATAAATTAATTAATTAATTTAATAATCTTTTATATTATTTAACAAACTTAGACTTTAAGATAAAATTTAAAAAATTATTCCTGTAACATTGAATAAACCAATTTAAAATTTATTGAAATTATATTTAATTTTAAATTGGTAAATAATTTTAAAACATGAAATATGAATATAATATTATTGTAAAAATTCTAAGCATGTTTAACATAACATTATTAAATTTGATAATTTGCAAATGTCCTGCCACTCCATAACCCCTTCTCGAATATTACACACCCTTCTCATTTTTCTCCTTTCTTCCTCCTATTTTGAATTTCCCACATGACCTCTCGCTTGATTGTTCCAAATTTCGCCGAAACATGCTTCCTCTCCCCTTTTTAGCTCCTCTTCAAACCTGCAGACTCTCTTAATTTGTTTAGTAACCATATTTTCTCTTCCTAACACTTCTTTAAACATGAAACCTGGGCAACTCCAGCTAACCCCCATTATCCACCTCAGAAATCGCTCATGCATGCTCTCTACTTTCCTATGTTCCTTCCATCCCCAGATCACCACACCATAACACAACACCGCCCACACCAATGCATCAAACAACCAGACCCTCATTCTCCAATCGTTCTTGAACCTTCTCTATCCTATACCCCATACTTGTCCCATAACTTTACTCGCACATTCAATTCTTTTCCTCAACTGCAGCTCGTTTCCCCCTTCTGCCTCAAACCAAAAAACGAGGTAACAGAACATCCACAATTTCCACTTTTTGTTCGTTCATCTTCCAAACTTAATTTATTTTGCTCTTTCTATTTCTAAAGCACATCACCTTTGTCCTATCTACATTCACCGTCAGCTCTTTTTTTCCCACGTACTGTTCGAAGATTCTCATCATTAGGTTCATCCCCTTCTCATCATCTGCTAGCAGAACTACATCGTCCGTGTAAGCTAGAGAGTATAGTTTGCTATTACCCGAGACCGTTCCTGTTCAGAAAAACCAGCCATTTTTCCTTTCCTATTTTCACCCTAATCCTGGTTTCATTAAAAATTTCCTTTATCCTCTCCACAAACTTTTCCTCTACTCCCCTCTCTTTTATTGCCTGCCATAGCACTTTTCTGTTTACTGAGTCAAAAGCTGATTTGAATTCTACGAACAAAGCGACTAGTTTTCTTTTCTTTCTCCCCAAATTTTTGTCAACTAAATAGTTAAGTACGTAGATGTTGTCTACAGTTCCCATCCCTTTTCTAAATCCCGTCTGATTATGTGAAATACATTATTTTTGTTCTATCTGCCTCTATAACCTTTTCTTAAGATTAATGCATATATTTTATAAGCGACTAACATGAGAGTGATCCCTCTGTATTCCTCTACCTTCTTTCCTTCCCCTTTTTCGACAAGCGATAACACCAGTCCCTTCGTCCACTCTTCCGGCCAACCTTCCCCTTTCCAGACCTTGTTGCAGATTTTCCACATGTTATCCCTAATCCCTTCTCCATACATTATCGCTTCGTTCTCCATCCCACCTTCTCTTGTCGCCTTGTTTCTTTTTAACCTATTCATTGCCTCATCCAATTCTTCTCTTATTATCTCGTTGTCTTCCTACATTTCTCCTTGGACTATCCTACAATTTTCCGCTTTGATCTTATTTTGCTCTTCCCCTAATACACCCTTAAAATAATCCGTTCATTCCTCCATTTATATTTTTTCGTTAACGCCCTTCCTTTTTCCTCTATCCCTATTTATCACATCTCACACCCTACCTTCCTTGATCGCTTTTTCCACTTCTGTTTTATATTCTTACTTTCCCACTTGTCTTTTTATTTCCAGCATCTTCTCGTGTTCTTTTTTCCTCCTGTTATACTCCTCCTTCTCCATTTTCCCTTTTCTTAATTTGCTTACGCACTCTTTTATTCTCTCTTTACACTCCCAGCATTCCTCGTCCTACCAGTCTCTCTTTCCCTCTACTCTTTCTTCATTAGTACCCAGCTCATCCTTTACCTTTTCAATGGACTCCGTCAACCTGTCAATTAACGAGTCTATTCCCTCCCCTTTTTCATACCTAACCTTCTCCTTTTTCATTTTTTGTTTAAACTCTTTTAATTTATCTACCCCTCAGACTCCCATTTTCGTGTTTCTTTCGTACCCTTTTTCCTTTCTCCCTCTGCCGCGCTTACTGACACTTTTTTCCAGTGTAGCTATGACCGAGAAGTGCTCGGGCCCTATCTCATTAATTAAATAGTTAATAAATTTTTATTAGATAACGTTGAAATAAAAATACGGTATTATTTAATTTTAATCTAAATATAACAAGCTTTTTAGCATTAAAACATTAACCTAATTAAAACATTAATATAATAGATTTATTTAATTGTAATTTATCTTATAATAACTTTATGTTTTAATAAAATTTTTAATTACAATTTACATGATAATATTATTAAACTAAATGATTTTGCAATATATCTATTAATTTAATAATCATTTTTCAATTTATCTGCTACATCATCAGAGATTATACCTTTCCGACAGTAGATCAACCCATCAAACCATGAAGGCAAAAAATCTATACAACATCGATGAAGTTAAAAATCTTTGATAACAGAAAATGCTTAACGTCTTAAAATAAGACTAGATGAATTTTTTTTCAGGAAATAATTTGAATTTGAATTTAATAATCGTTGAAATTATTTAAAAAAAAAACGAAATTTAAGATAAACTTTAAATAAGTATTTCTGTAACATTGAATTAACCAATTAAAAATTCATTAAAATTAAATTAAATTTTTATTTCGTAAATATTTTTTAAGTATAAAATGTAAATATAATATTATTATAAAAAATGAATAGCATGTATAACATGATATTACTCAGCTTTATAATTCGCGAATATAAAAATAAATAAAATATTATTATAACTGAGCCGCTCGAAAAAATTTTTTTTAAATGACTCACTTATGCAAAATTTAAAATCAATTTAGTTATGTATATAGTTCTTTCTACTATTAAATCATTAATTCAGGGTGTCTAAAAAGTCCCGGGACGGTTTGATATTTCCTCAGGTCAAATATTTTACAAAAAGTGAAGGTTATTCCTGAAGTAAATTTCAACGAGGAATTCAATGATGAGCTCTTTACTGATCTTGGTTACAGCGTTTTGAATATTGTAAATGCATAAGGGAATTTTTCATTAAGAGTTCCAGGTCTTCTGGTGAGAGTCCTGTTCCTCCCCAAATAGTTATACAGTCTTATACCGTTTTTCGATACCTAAGTCAATACCTAAGGCGATACCATAAGTTCTATATCATTTTTCCATGCGAATATTACGAATCGAAACAAAATTTACGTATTACGAGTACATACTTACTATCTTTCTCTAAAAGATTATTATGGCGCAAGCTAAACTTTCGGAACGAGAGGGGGTATCTGTATTAATGATGCGTGGTTGGGGAGATCGAGTTCGATCTTATGATCAAGTTCGTTTGCTTTTTAATCGCACTTTTCGTAATGGAGAAGGGTTCAATCCACACCTTAGTTTACGTCGAGCTAGTAAAGAGCGTGACGTTGCTCTTGAGACAGTACAAAATATTTTAAAAACTATTAATTTCCATCCTCACAAAGTTCATCTGGTACAAGAGCCCAATGAAGACAATCCTCATCGTCGGATTGAATTTTGTGAAATTATGATGGACGGAATTGATAGAGATCCTCTTTTCTTGTACAATGCAGTATTTTGAGATGAATATACTTACACTTTGAGAGGTGAAGTTAACAGGCAAACTTGTAGATATTGGTCCGATACAAATCCTGATTGGATTTTAGAGAGTCACACACAATATCCATAAAAGATTAATGTTTCGGCCGGTATCTTGAATGATACATTGATAGGCTCTTTCTTCATCGATGGTAATCTGAATGCCCGTGCATGTGAACAGCTTTTTAGAAACCAATTTGTACCGAAAATAAGGGACATTACAAGCGATAATTTTCAAAATATTTGGTTCCAGCAGGACGAAGCAGCGGCTCATTACAGTATGGAGGTTCGAGCATATTTGGATACTCAGTTCCCTCAAACGTGTATTGGAAGAAGGGGTGAAATCAAGTGGCCTGCTAGATCTCCTGATCTAATGCCTCTCGACTATTTTTTGGGGGTTATTTAAAGAGCAAAGTATACTCAACGTAACCGAAAAGCTTAGACGAATTGCAGAATCGGATTCTGCAACAGGCTACTCAGATTAATAGGGAGATGATTCGTAATGCTGTAACTCATTTTTGCAATCCCATAGCTTTTTGTCAAGAAGCTTAAGGTTTTCAGTTCGAACATCTTCACTGAAGCGTGAGAGGCAAGGGGAATCACGCTAATCAAGCACCCCGAAACGTGAGAGGAAAAAAGGACTCACGCTAATCAAGCACCCCAAAGGGAACAGATTTTACTACGTCCACGTCGCTGTTCCTGGGTAAAGCTAAACGTAAATGTAAACTGCTCGGAAAAAAATTTGAAGATCATCACAAAGATCAATACAGAGCTTACCAATGAATTTCTCGTTGAAAGTTACTTCAGGAATGGCACTGACCTCTTGGGAAACTTTGTTAATTTCAAATAACATATAAATGACCTTGACCGTTACAATGGACCTACGACTTGGGTACGTACGAGTACCTGAACGTAGAATTTTCCGCTCTATCGATTACAGATGTAAAAACAGGATGTTTCCATTTTAAAAAACAAAGTTGACCTTCAAAAAGCCATGAAGGTCAACTTAAAGGTCAAACTGAAAGTCACCATTATATTCCTCGTTGAAATTCACTTTAGGAATTATACCGACCTCTTGGAAAACTTTGGTAATTTCAAATAACATATAACTGACCTTGACCGTTACAATTGACCTATGACTTGGGTACGTGTCTGAACGTAGAATTTTCCGCTCTACCGATTGCAGATGTAAAAAAGAGGCTTGAGCCAAGCTATACTAGCATTTGAGTTCAATTTTGTTTTGTGTTTCGGTACGTGAACATCTTGCAACCATATGGACCAGGAATCGCCGATTAGCATACTTATGTGGTAAGTTGAATAAAATTACGATTTTTTATATACGAAAACTTTGACGCGCGATTTCTCGGTTTTCC
>NC_046666.1:26393826-26409330 GCF_010883055.1 Belonocnema kinseyi
GGCATAATATGATCTGTATTTGAATGAAAAAATTTGAGAAGACTGTTAAAATATGTTATAATAAACCCTGGAAGTTTCATTTCAATCGGATATTTCATTCTTCCCAAAAAAATTCTCGAAAAAATCGATTTTTTGAAGCCTCTAAAGCAGGCTCCCCCCCTAATTTCAAATAACCTCTAACTGACCTTGAACTTTACAATTGACCTTTGACTTGGGTACGTACCTAAACGTAGAATTTTCTGCTCTATAGATTGCAGATGTAAAAAAGGGGGTTTTCAATTTAAAGAAACAAAGCTGACCTTCAAAAAGCCATGAAGAACTTTAAGGTCAAAATGAAGGTCAACATTGAATTCCTCGTTGAAATTTACTTGAGGCATGACCTTTACTTTTCTGAAAAATATTTTACCTGAGGAAATATCCAATTGTCCCGGGACTTTTTAGACACCCTGTATAATTTTAGAACAAATTTTAGTAAATTTAAGAGATATGTAGAAGTTTTGAAAAGATTGAAAAACCATGCAAATTTATAAGATATTTTAGTACTTTTCAAAAAATTCCGGATAATGACATAAATGCATTAGGTTACTAAAACAATTTCTTTCGATTTTTTAATTTGAAAAATGAGATTTAGGAGAAAATTTGAAAAAATGTTGAAACATAAAATATTTCCTTAAATTTCGAGAAAGAGTAGAAGATTTTAAAGCAAAATTTTTGAACTGCAGAAGATAAAAAGATGCTGATTTATGTGAAAGTTTTTAAACAAAAAGAAAGACAGATGTTAAAAACGCAAACGTCTGAACACTTTTATTTTTTTTCCAAATTAAAAATTGTGAACAAAATGTGTCGAAAACTGAAAACCTATATGGTAAAGCATCAGATGCCCTTAATTAAAATAACTTTGAAAGGTCTCAAGTCAAGAAATAAGTTCCCAACAAAAGATTTGAGTTTTAAACTAAAAAATATTTTTCAGTCGCTGTTTACAAACAGCGAAGTCTTAGGAATTTAATTGAATTTCAGTGATTTATTTGAAAATAAAATTATCTTGGTTTATGATACATAAATTTATTTGTTTAAAAAATATTCTTTTATAATGTACGAGTGTATACAAGGTAATGTTGTAAATTAATATATTTTTATATATTTCAAGAATTTTTCAGCACCATCAAATTGACTTGAAATTCTGTAGAAAAAAGTACCCGAACACATTTCTAACCCGAAAAGTAAAACTCTTAATATTAAAAAATTGCTGAAATATAAAAATCCCGAATTAAAAAATTGATCAATAATCAAATTTATGACAGTTTACAATACGTCTGCATTTTATAATACCTGAAGAATAAAGTTCTCAAAAGAAAATGGCCGAGTTATAAAATACTCGAAACAGAAAACTCCAGAATTTAAACAATTGGAAAATGTTTTTTAGTTAATTATTATTTATTTATTTGAAATGAAATGAACAACTATTTGTATAAAAGAAATTTTTTCCAATATTTAAAATTTTCTAATAACATTTTCTAAATTAAAATAACAATATTTTTGAAAAGAATGTATTTCTAAATGAAAATTTTTGTTAAAAAATTTTTATATCATTACATTTTTTTTCATTTTCTTAACAATTCGAATTCTTACTAAAAAAATTTAAAAGAAGCTTCGAGATTACTCAATGCTGAATATAATAATCTAAATTTTATTTGGAAGATATTATCAGGTTTGGAGAAAATTCGGGAAATTTATCATTCATGAATTTTGCGTCGGGGATTTTATCATTCGGGAATTTTACAGGGTCGAAAATTTTATTTTTCGGTATTTTCCTACTTTTCATTTATATCATGCGTTATTTGGCTTGAAATGTCCATTTTAGTTTGTTTTTGGATTTTGAAAATGCTCTAACTCTGATAATTTTTTTTTTATAGAAAAAATGCATGAGGCTAAATTGTTTAAATTCCTGAGTACTATGAATAGCCTCACATAGAATTTAGAAATCTTGAAAATATGCGATTCGGAAAATTTTGAAAATGCGCTCACTTTTTGAATTTATTCCAAAACAGCTGATTTACGAACCTGCTCTTTCTTTTTAGGCTTTAAAAAAGTGTGCCAAAGCCAAATCCAATCTGATTAATTTTTTAAAAGTCATCGTGCCTACAGTATACAGACAGACAAACACCTTAGTAAAAATCGTTTTTTCTGAGTATTGTTAATATCTACAATTTAAATTATAATTGAATCATTTAAAAAAAATATATATTAATGTTCTAATGCCTTGTTATACTTTAATTTTAAAAAGACAAAAGTTTAACAAAACTAAAGAAATTCCAACTTTTAACATTTGAATTCCCTTAACAAAAATTTCCAACACCAAAAGCCTTAAAGATTTGATAATAAATTTTTTAAAAATATTTATTTAATTTAAAATAATTTAAGCACATTTAGGAATCGCATCTCACGCGTCGCACAGTGGGGCGAAAATATCGTGCGTGAACAAATTGATTTTCAAAAGAAAATTATTATCCGATTTCATATTTTTTTAAATGTAAGCTAATAAAATTTCGCATCTGTCATGAACGATTTTTAAATGTTTTTTAAAATTCTTGTTTGTTTAACGATGAATATGAAAAAATGGACTTTTTTGTGTTAATTTAAGAGAAGGAATTATTGCTAAGTAATTTTAATTATATTCCACAAGAAAAAAAATTAGTTTGCGAATGCTTTGGCAGAGAAAAATTTGTTTACTTCATTTTTAATAAAAATGAAAATAGTGAATCGTTATAAAACTATCAAAGAAAGGTGAAAAAAAATATTGTTAAAGGTTGATTACATAAAAAAATTTAATAGCTGAAAAATAGCCAAATAATGCCTTTGTTAATTAACTTTTGGTAAGCAATTATCAAATGTTATCCATTTATAACAAAACATCACTGTCTAATTACTGGCTGTTAATCCCTTAAAAGTACGGTATTTTATTTATAAATACATAAAATGATAAAGATTTGTGAAAACCATTGTTTTTTAAAATAATAAATTGTTCACTGTCATCAAAATGTTGTAAAAAATATAGTAGTTACTTATTTATAGTTAACTGCATCAAACAGATTAAGTCTGTACCTCCAAAAATAACCAAATAGTGTATTTGTTAATTAACCTAGTTTAAACAAAAATTAACTGTTATTTGATGACCAAATATTCAACTTAAGTTTTATGTACAAGTAAAATAGAACTCTATAAAAAAATTCCATTTGTTTTATCAAAAATACTTGATATCGATATTTCTTGGTAAAAATGTCTTTTAAAATAACAAATTATATATTAATTCAACCAAAAAAGTCGATCGACTCGCTTAAAGAAAATAAGGTAAAATCGGATAACAATTGTCTTCTGAAAATCAATTTGTCCACAGATTTATTTTTTCTTCTGATTTCAAATTATTTTATAATCGAAAGAAAAATAAAGCGTCGAGCTCATTTTGTGATAGGTAATAATAAAACTAGGGATCGATTTTTGTTTCTTATATTTTAAGTCATTGTTTAGGAATTTGTATTTTAAATTAAGAAGTGAGTTAAAAAGTATTATAAAAGAATTATTTCAATGGAAAGCTGTGCGTTTTGCAGAAGCTTCAAAAAGTGGAAAATATTTTTTGTATCTGTGGTAAGCGTTTTTGAACTCGACAGCGGGTTATAAATAAAAAATTAATTTAAACAATTGTTTTTTTAAAGTGAGCAAATAGTCTTCTTATAGTTAAAAAAAATTTACTTTTCTTTAGTCGTTAGAATGGCTACGGATATTCCTAAAATATGTATTTTTGATAATATTTAATAAAATAAAACAACTTAAACGTTTAAAAACAATTTAGATTTAAAAAATTGCAAATGTGCATCAAAGAAAATTTAAATTTGACAATCCCTTAAATTTTGTCACAAGAATTTTCAATGACAGTGATTTATCTAAATTACTTATAAAAATTTAAATTGTTATATTTTATAAAATATTATGAAATATTTATTATTTTAAGGAATATCTGAAGTCGTTCTGCCGATTAAAGAAGATTAAAATTCGAAAAAATCTCAAATTTAAAGATTTTGTCACAAGAATTGTTTATAACAATGGTTATTATAAATTTTAAAATTTGTTTTGTATTTCAATGCTATTCCTACATCAATATGAAGCACAATTAGCAAAAAAATAATTTTACCGATGATAAGACTGTTTGTCAATTTGTTTATGAAATTTGTTTCTAACAAATAAATGGAGAAATAAACGAATTATTTATATTTGATGCGTCCCTGAACATTTATTTCAGATAATAACAAGTTTTCCTGATCAGTTAGTGAAGTGTAAGAAATTTTTATGTGCAAAATTTCAATTTTTCCATACTTAGAGTGGAAAAATAATTTTTAAACAAATAGAGAATACAAAAAAAAATTCGGACGAAAATTGCAGACTTTGGACATTTTAAAACAAAAAAGTGCATTTCCTCCCACTTAGGAATGGTCTCACATTATTTTACATGCGAAAATTCATATTTTGTCAATAAAAAAAATATGCCGATTTTAAATAATACAAAGTGAAAAAATGGTGTCATCCACATGGAATTTATGGAAAATTTTTTCCTTTGATAAGAAAACTTCGAAAATTTTTTTAGTCGAATAAATAATCTGATGCTGACTAAAATTTGTCATCTCACTAAGCTCCGTTAAAAAATCCATCTAGGTCACGATCTATACTTGGAAAGGGAAAAATGAAAATATCCGAAAATAGTATACATGTATATAAACGATATAAAAAAAATCATCAGTCAAATTGTTTCTAATATTCTTCAACAATCAATTTGCATATTAAAAAAAAATGTTTATCCTTTTTTCCACCGCACCATTACTTCTAAATTTTATTGGTAAGTACAAAATAGATGTTATTTTTTTTATTATTTTAGTTGTAATATGAATCAAATAACTACTTAATTTTAACTTTGATTTATAAATTTCATGAAAAAAGCCCATTTGTAATTGCTAAATTCACTCACACAAGCCAGGTGTTTACATCATCGATTTTTTTTAACTTTGGCAAATTTTTTAGCCAGATAGCCCGAAATTCTTTTAAAACAAACTCAAATTAAACAAAAAATGTACATAAGAGGCATTTTAAATACCTCTTAAAGATAATAAATTGGAATGTTTTTTATTTTTATTTGAAATTATTCTTTTCTGTGTATAAAATATTGTTTGCTAAAAATGTGATACGATTAATTTCGTGTATTTGAATATCCATGGTAAAATACAATAAAAAATTCGTCAGAACAAATTTAGGCAGTTACTTGTGAATAGTTTATATTGGTCGAGGTAACGCCGCCTCCCAGTGGGCACAAAATTTGGCGACGTCTTTAAGACATCATTACGACATCGTTACGACAACTTTACGACATCCTATGTCCATGTCGTTAAGGTGTCTTCAGGATATCGTAAATAAGTTGTCTGATTTGACGACGTCTTTACGATATCGCAAAGGCACCGAAACGACGTGGATATAGGATGTCGTAAAGTTGTCGTAAAGATGTCGTAACGATGTCGTAAAGAAGTCGCCAAATTTTGTGCCCACTGGGCTATTTTCAAATTCATAATGTTTCCTTCCTATTCTTTAAATAAAGCAGATAGTGTTACAGAAACGAGTTTTCTTTATTGTTTCTGAAATATAAATTATTTTTTTTGTTTCTATAGCACAGCCCTCAATAAATTCAGAAAAATATTTTTTTCACTTCAATATACAATTATCTACAATTAAATTTTAAGTATCCTGGATCAGCATAAAATATTTGTAGGTCACGGCTCAAATAAACAAAAGAATTTTTCAAACCATCCTTGACAGTTATTTAAAAAGCTTTTCATAGAAATTTCCTGGATTTTGCAAGCTATTTTATTTCCCTGTGTTTTATGAACAAATAACAATTTTCAAAAAATTATTAATTAAATTTATGGACTATAGCAATAAATTTGAAAATCAAATTATTTAGTTTTCTATTATTATTCACTTCTTTAACTATTTAATCTTCATATCTGTGTTTGTGACTTCTCTTCCTTGTATTTATATTTCTTCTGTTTCAATTCCGTTGCTCCAGAAGATTATACTTTTAGTTAAGAATTTTATTATTTGGTTGCAAATTGGACACTTTTATTAAAAAGTAATCCTTTCAGTTTAAAATATCTACCGTTATATTATTCGTTGAGAATTCATCTTTTTTGGTAAAAAATTTAATTATCTAGGTGAAGAATGAGTCACTTTATTTTAAAAAATAATTGTTTCTGGTTAAAAATTCATCATTATTGTTCAAAATTCTTCTTTTTCTTTGTGAAATAATTTTCTATTTAAAAATTTAACTGTCCCAGTTGAAGATTTACCATTTTTCATAAAAATTCATTTCTTTGGTGATCAAACTTACCAATTTGTTGAAAACTCACTTTATTGTTTGTTAAAAATTATATTTTTCATCTGAAAATGTAACTATTTCATTTTTAGCAAAAAATTTATATAAATTTTTTTTAATTCAACTACTCGGTTGAACGTTGAAACACTTTGTTAACTTTTTTCTTTGAAATTTCGTCCATCAATTTAATTTAAAATTCAACTTTTCAGTTGAAAATTAAATTATTTTGTTAAAAATTTGAGTTTACTTTTAACTGAAAATTCATTTTGAACTTGAAAATTGACCTGCTGTAGTTAAAAATTAGTCTTTACTGGTAAATAGATAATCTTTTGGGTTGAAGTTTCCTCTGTTTGATTAAAAATGCCACTTTTTTTAATAACAATTTTAATTTCTAATGTATATTTTTGGTTTATATTTAATTTTTCTACAAAAATTTAATCTTTAAGCTTGCAAGCTCAACATATTGAATGATTTTCTTTCTTTTTTGATTCGTCTTTCTTGGTAGAAAATGTTATACCTTGATTTTTTTTAACCAGAAAGACGAATTTTCAACAAATAAATATGTTTCATTCAATGAATAAATAAAAGTATATCCAAATTTTTGAAACTTAAGTTCAAAGGACTAATTTTCTCTACAAACATTAATTTTTCAAACAAAACTATGACTTTGAGAAAAAAATAATTTTCCACGAAACAAATGCTTAAAAAAAAATACATCCAAATCGGTCCACAGGTTCATTCGGAATCGTATTTTTATACTTTGCGAATCGACGCAATGGATGCGCATGCGCAATTCAGAGATGCGTAACTTTGCGCACAGGCAAAAAAATATTATTTAAAAAATTGTTGTCTCTCAAGACGCACAGTAGAAGTAGAATTTCGAAAGAATATATAAGTGGAATGAATTAATGGATTTCACGGAAATCGCGGAACTCGTGGTGTTCGCGGAATTAATGAAATTCGTAGATTTCGCAGAATTAATGAAAACCGTGTAATTTGCGGAATTCACGCAAAAAGGAGAATTCGCGGAATTTACGAAATTAACGGAATTTGCAGAATTAATGGTATTCATGGAATTCAAGGAATTCATCCAAATAATGGAATTCGTGGAATTTTTAGATTTCATGGTATTTGCGGAATATTGTGTATAAGTGTACGTATCAAGAATAAAGCATTAATCCATTGTTATTTATTCTTACAGAATTAAGCTCACAAGGAGGAGGACATAGTAAAGATGATTATCAGCGCCTACATTCTCCAGTCGAATCTTTTCAGGGTACGGTATTATTTCTAAGAAACTTGTTGCAGTTACGTTACGTTACGTAGTAAATTAATATTTTTCCGTTTAAAATTCAACTTTTTGGTCGAGAATTCTTGAATTTTATTAAAAATTCCTTGTTTTGGTAGTAAATTAATCTTTTTGGTTTAGTAATTCTTCAATTTTGTAAAGATTCGATTTCCTCTAGACAAAATTAATCTTTTTGTTAAAAAATTATTCTTTTTAAATTGAAAATTTAAGTTTCTGGTTAAAATTTCGCGATCTTGTTAATAATTCATATCTGTTGGTAGTAGATTAATCTTATTGTTTAACCATTTTTCTTCCAAGTTAAAAATTCAACTTTTCGGTTAAAAATTCTTGAATTTTATTAAAAGTTTGTCCCCTCTGGTAGTAAATTTAATTTGTTTAAATAATTGAAAATTAATAAAAAAATTTTGGCAAATGTTCCACTAGACCAGTAAAATTTATTTGAAGTTAGAATAAACGAGAATACAGTGAGTACATTTTTGAGTTAAAATTCAACCGAATTTTTAAACATTGGACTTTTTAGCTTAAAAGCTTAACTATTTCATTAGTAATTTATTTATTTTGTTCGGGAATTAATCTTTCTTCGTTAAAAATAAAAATATTAAACCTGACGGGTGGCATATTTGATTCAATATAATAGATCTAAATTTCTTTTATTTAGCAAAATTGACTTTCCTATTATCTTCAAAAGTCACCCTATTTTCCCTATTTTCAACCCTTTGAGGAACAAACGTTCGTTTTTTCAAGAATTTTTTCAGCGACATTTTTTGCTACTGAATAAATCGTTGAAAAACATAAAAACAATTAATTATAAATTAAAATTCCTGAACTTTCGAAATACGTCAGCTGAATTGCAACAAAATTCTAACTGAAATAATTACATTTGTTAATTTAAAAGATGCTACGCATCCGCAATCAGGTGTTTAAAATTCACGCTGGCGGATCCAACATGACTGCCAAACAATATACATTTCGATTTCCATAAACATTCGCGCATGAGGGTTTTGAGGGGCCGATGAGGACGAATACCCGTTTAGAGATTCAAAATTCAAGATGAAGAATCCAATATAACTGCCAAAAGTTACTGAAACATTCCCATTCCCATAAAATATGCACATGCGATTTTTTGGCGCCGCTGATGAAGAATCCCTGATCAGATTTTCAAAATTCAAGATGGTGGATCCAATATGGCCGCCACAAATTACTGAAACATTCCGATTTTTATAAAATTTCGCACAGAACTTTTTTTTTGGGCCGCTGATGATTAATCCGTGATCAGGTTTTCCAAATTGAAGATTTTCGCTCCAATAAGGCTCCCAAAAGTTACTGACAAATTTTTATTTTTATGAAAATTCGCAAATGGGGGTTTTGGGGGCTACTGAGACCAAATCCCTGATCGGATTTAAAAAATTTAAGATGGTGGATCTAATATGACTGCCAAAGTTACTGAAAAATTCCAAGTTTTATAACAATTTTCACAGGGTTTTTTTTGGCTGCTGATGACGAATCCGAAATCAGATTTTCAAAATTCAAGATGGACGATCTAATATGGCTGCCACAAATTACTAAAACATTTCATTTTTTATAAAATTTTGCACAGACTGCCAAAGTTACGGAAACATTCCGAGTTTTATAAAAATTCGCGGAGAGTTTTTTTGGGGTTGGGGGCGCTGATATAGAATCCATAATCAGATTTTTGGAATTCAATATGGCAGATCGAATATCTTTTCCACAGTAAATTTGGCTCTTTAATATGTATCCTTCGAGATTAAGTTTTACCTAAATTTACTCCTTGGAATTCACTATTCATTTCCAGCTGTAAGACCGTTCGAGAAAAAATCTGATCAAAGACACGTCATCAGCGGCCCCAAACACCCTACGTGCAAATATATATGACGATAGCAATGTTTTAGTAATTTTAAAATCTGATTCATTGCTAAATTTGAAATCTGATTTCGGATTCGTCATCAGCGATACCAAAAACCTATATATGCAGGCATATATAAAAATTTATTTGAAAATATTGCTCCAATATGGATGATCAGGAATAGCAAACAAAAATCGGCTTTAATCCGCCATATTGGACATCGCCATCTTAAATTTCGGAAAACTAACCTGTAAATTTTGAAGCTTAGGGTTTATGGCTAAAGATTGGATGCAATACAAAATTCTTATTTTTTATAAATAAACCAATGTGTAATTATTTTAGTTTGAATTTTAGTGCATTGCTGATCGCATATTCAAACTTTCAGGAAATTCCACATCATAGCTCATTGTTTTGAAATTGTTTAACAATTAATTTGATAGTAAAAAATGTCGTTGAAAAAGTTTTGGGAAAAGAAACAGATGGTCCTTGAAGGGACAAACCATCTGTTCCCTGTTAACTGATGATTATTTAAAATTTTGAAAAATTTTAGTTTTCCGCATCAAAAAATTCTATTAATGTTAATTTTTTCTTACCAAATTAGTTGCAGCTCCAAATATTGATGAAGAGAGTATTGAAATAAAACTGGAAGATGGATATTGCTATTCTGGAAAAATCATTTATCCTAGGACAAACTTATATAAAGATAAAGACATAATACCCCCTTGGCTGCACACCGAACAATCAAATGTCAAAGAGTTTTGTGCTTTTATATTATTCGATGACGGTCTACACATGGAGGCAACTCTTTCCAAGAATACAAATGTAGCTACCACTGTAACTGAGGCTAATAAAATAATCGCTCGTACATGTATAGCAAAAAACAAATATTATTTAGCTGACTCTTTCAAAGAGTATACTGTCAAAGAGTATATTCATGGTCTTCCTGACATGACATTGAAACCAACTAATTATCCAGACGAAAAGTACATATATATCACCGTGCCAGTTGGTACGACTAGTATTGTTTATAGGTCTCCTTTAACACTTGCTCACAAACCACTAAAAATGTTTTTCTAGACCACTATTCAGGCAGCGTTACTTCTCTTCTCACATTTTGTAGCGATGGTTTAATTTAACAAACTTAAATTGTAGATGTGAAATAAAAAAGAAAATTTGATACCTCTATCTCAATCTTTATTTCGTTGTTTAGGATAGAAAAAAAGGACATTTTTTGGCGTATATGCTGCAGCACACCTTGTAGCGGTTTTCCAACAACTTATTTGTTCAATTTAATTTTTTACAATTGAAACAAAAAATAAGTATCCTATGAAAGAACCATGTGCAGAAATTTCGAAGTGGCTCTGGTCGGGGCCAGAACTGGCCCCGGCTGGGCATCCCAGTGAGGGCCGGTTTCGAAATGAGACGCCAAATCGGATTAGGGCCAGACTAGGTTATCCATAAGGAAGGCCTTATCTCGCTCTTACCAGGCCCTTTATCATTTTTATTTATAAAAATATTATTCATTTCATAAAAATAAACGATTTATGAACAATATTAAACGTTATTATTTAAATATTTAAAAACAATTATAATTTGTTTTCCAGAGTTTAAAAATGTTTGCCTAGAATTTCTAAAAATAAATCCAGGAATCTGCTGAAGAAATTTATAAAACCACCATAAAATGTTCTTATTGTATTAAAAAAAATGTTTCTCCTAAAAATGAAAAAAAAAACTTTTCTTTCCCTTCTTGGCAAAAATAAAAAAGAGGCAAGAAAAATAAGGAAAAAAATATTTAAAAAATAAATAAGTTTAAAAAAACATCTTTCCTATTTTTTATTTTGGTCCAAAAGGGAAAGGAAATTTTTTTCTTTTCTTTTTTAGGAGACATTTTTTCAGATTGCAATAGGAATATTTTATAGTGGTTTTCCAAATTTGGTCGCTAGATTCTTCGTCTTATTTTCAGGAATTCTGCACATTTATTTGGTTATTGGATGTAAAATAGAATTTTAAATTCGATTTTAATCTCACTTAAATTTCTCAAATTTCAATTTAAGTGACTTGGATTTGAGGTGATTTCTACTTCAGGTTTGTTTAAAGCTGGTTTGCCTATTAACAAAATTTTGCAAGCTAGGTTTGAAAAAATGTAAGAGGAATGTATGGGGCCTTGTAATGGAATTTGTTTAAATAATTTTTTTTCTCTGAAATTTGTTATTCCGCCTAAAAATTATTACTATTAGTCTAGTGGAATATTTATTGACATTGATTCATTAATTCCGCATTGTTTGAACAAATGGAATTTTTTTAAACAATTTTTTAAAAAATTTGTTTTTTTCCTAAAAGTTATTACTATTGGTCTAGTGGAATATTTATTAACATTAGTTTATTAATTTTCAACTGTTTAAGTGAATAGAATTTGTTCAAATAATTTTGTTTATTAAAAATTGATAATATTTCTTCAGTGGAATATTTATTAAAATTGTCCGATTAATTTTTATTATTTTTTAATAAGAATTGTTACGTAAATATTACTGATGAATTGGTTATTAGTAAACTAATTATTAATCAGGCATTAATTATTGCTGATAAATATAACCACTAGACCCACAAGAATAATTTTGATTTTTAAAAAATCGAAACAGAATTATTAAAACAAATTTTATTTGTTTAAATAATAGAAAATCAATTAACCAATAATAATAAATATTCTACTAGAACGATATTAATAATTTAAAGTGATAAAATCCAGAATGCAGTGCTCAAAATGTTGATTTCATGAAGAATTGACATGAAATACTTTGTTGAATAATTCTGAACAGGAGCCCACACAAAAAATTAGGGAATTTCTTTTTTCGAGCGTCGTGACTGCGTTGCTGTTCCTGTCTGCTTAAAATTTTATTTTATTTCTATTGTAAATTATTTTTTTCCTGGCTAAGGGTGTTGTAAAAGTGCCGAATCACTGATGAATGTTTTTTTATCATTCTTTTTCTATTGTTATCTGATAATAAGAAAAAACCGAAAAAGGAGAAAAAAATAAAACAGAAAAGGAAGGGGATTTGTTTGTTTGCCTGCTCACTTTTCTTTCCTCTATTTTATTTTTGCTCGGAAAGGAAAAGAATTCTTTTCTTTTCTTGGGGGGGGGGGGGGTTGAGATTGCCGTAGGAACATGTTATGGTGGTTGTCCAAATTTGCTCGTTAGATTTTTGGTTTTATTTCCCGTAATTCTTTACATCAACTTGATTGTTGGACGTTAAATAGGATTTTAAATTTTATTTTGATCTCATTTAAATTTCTTAAATTTAAAAGCCCGTGTCTTCTTTCGCTTCAGATATCCTTGTAACGTGTTAAAAAATAAAAATTATTATTCCCATTTCTGTAAAAATTCAAAGAAACTTAATTTTTCAGATCAGAAAATTTACTAAATATTTTCACTTCAACTTTGTTATGGTTCCATAGTTTGAGAACCACTCTTAACCAATTTGCCAGGAATAATTCCCCGTCTGTGTTTACAAAACATAAACCCAGGCTGGGAAAACCTTCCGGGTCAAATTGCTTCAGAGTGGCAATAAGACGACCTTGCTTTCTCTCCATGAGTCATAATAGCATGGAAGGGAGAGAATC
The DNA here is from genome assembly GCF_010883055.1 of Belonocnema kinseyi. Lineage (NCBI taxonomy): Eukaryota > Metazoa > Arthropoda > Insecta > Hymenoptera > Cynipidae > Belonocnema > Belonocnema kinseyi. The sequence goes on from NC_046666.1 coordinate 26,407,027, forward strand.
GTAAACACATACCTGGCGCATCTACGACGGAAGGCTTTCCCGTCACGCGCCAGCCCTGTGGGCATGACTCACGCCGCGTCATATTCTCTCTCTTCCTCCTAGCAGGAAAAGCAGCCAGCGGCCGCCAACCTAACGTATTTGATACGCAATATTAAGATTCCTGCTTTTATTTTTATGATTTATTAAATCAGGGTTAGGGGTTACTAGAATAATAAAATCTGTATATGTATTTTCTTTATGTGATAGTCTTATAGTTAATGTTTCTCTTTTACTATATTCTTTCATGTATGCTATTTGTATTCACGTGTTTTAACACATGTTTTCTGTCATGTCAATTTCCTTTTATATATTTTACTTTTGTAAATATTATTAATTTAGATTTGCTCGTCGATTTACTCTATTTTATAATAGCATTTTTAAATGTGTGTTATTTTGGATTTAAATTTTATCTTGCGATATTTCTACTTATTATTTTCTGTGTCTTCAATTTTACCTTGCAACGCTGTATATTTTAATTTTCTCATTTTCCTTGTTTGTACTAATATTTGTATTTTAATTTCAAATCTGTATTTTTGAATTTTCGCACGACGCGCCATATTGCCCCTAGTTTGAAATCAAGCTGCACGCTAAATCACGCTGAGAGTAGGGATAGACGGGGCAGCCGCTACGCCCTCCATCAGCGACGCGAGTGGCCAAGAGGACCGCGCCAATCGCAGACCGGCCCGCCTCTCGGTCGACGGAAATAAAAACGGGTACGTGCAAGCGAAGACACGCAGTTCTTTTCGGGCTTCCAGTTGGGTAACGTCAATCCCCTGTTCGACTTCGGTACTTGTACCATTTTTTGAGAATAAAGTGCATTCACAATCCAAAAACAATTCCAGGTCTCTCTATCTTTCTCACTTGAGAAATCGTCTCTCGATCCTCCAGCTCACTCAACTCCTTGAATCCTTTCCTCTTTCTCTTTCACTCTCGCGCTCTCTCTTTCTCACTCTCGTAGTCGGTACGCTCTCTACAGCCCCGCCACAACTCTTTTCTTGCTTCAGCGTCAGCACGCTCTTTGTAGCCCCGCCCTAACTCTTTACTTTTGTTTCAGAGGTCGGTACGCTCTTAGCAGCCCCGCCTCGCCCTGTTTACTACTTCTACTCCTCCTGGGTCGGTACGGTCATCACAGCCCCGCCCTCTCATTTTTATCCAATATAGGACCGGTAAGCTTCCAACAGCCCCGGCACCCTCTGCTAACTTCTTCGGGGAGCGGTACGCCTTTTTTGCGGCTCCGATCGTCCCTGCTATTTTTCTTTCACCTACTTCCTCTTCCTCAGACGTATTCCTGGCAAGTCCAAAGCCTCCCGTCCCGCCAAGCGCACCCGAGTCCGCCGTCGCTTAACCGCTCTCCGCGACGTCTTTCAGGCATCCGTCTTCCCTCCAGTGAAAGACCTCCGACCCTCCTTCTCTTCCTTTTCCCGCACTCCCAAGGCAATTGTCCGCTCAGTGGTCATCCTTCCAGACTCTCTAAAAGTTTACTTCATCCGGCCCTCGAGTTCTTCCGCCGCTTCTTTGGGCCGCCTGGATAGATCCAGGCGTTACTAATCTCCGGTCTCATCGGCACCTCCAAAGACCCCTTCCCCTCCCAAGCCCCTCCTTGCGGACGATCGCGATGATCACGACGTCATCATCCTACAGCTGTAGGTCTAGATTTCTACCTTGACGACGGGAAACTCTCCATAAAAAAAAGTTCATTAGACCTGAACAACACTCGCCAACGTATGGATGGACTCCAGACCTGGCAGTACATTTTGAAGGTCAAAGGGGCCCCTTGTCTTCCGTTGCCGCCACCCACCAGCCGCCGGGGCCAGAGCCAGTCGATAGCTCGACTGGACGACTTCCTACAAGCAAACAACAGGAGCCTGCCGGTAAGGGGACAACTCCCGGCATCGACAACCACCTAAGTCGTGGTAGAGTAGCTCCTACCCAAGAGGGCACGAACGGCTCACCCCGCCCGAGAAGACACCAGAAGTCGTGGTGCAGTAGCCTCTGCCCAGGGGGGGCACGACGGCTCGCCACACCCAGGAAGACCTGCGCCTCGCTGCCATCCTCCGCATCGTGGTGAGAACAGTGATCCCAGATCCGAAACGAGATGCGGTCCAATACTATGACAGGGCTATGTCCGTGTGAATATAGTAGGAGACGCTGTAAATGACTGAGTATGGAAAATTTATACTTTTAGATAAAAAATTACATTTTTCGGTTGAATTATGAACTATAAATATGTTTTGGTTGTAAAGTCGTTCTGTTGTAAATGCAAAT
>NC_046666.1:26409430-26421835 GCF_010883055.1 Belonocnema kinseyi
GCAACTCAGTCATTTACAGCGTCTCCTACTATATTCACACGGACATAGCCCTGTCATAGTATTGGACCGCATCTCGTTTCAGATCTGGGATCACTGGGTGAGAAGCCTCTGCTCAGGAGGGCATAGACGGCTCCACACGCTCCAGCAGCGAGCCTCTCGCGTATTCGCAAACCCTCTCGGCCACTCGCCTTACCTTCAGCACGCACCATCCTCAACTTCAGATCAAGTCGGGTCACAACCAACACTCCGGCTTGTATCAGCTGGCTCTCAAAGGTGAAGTTCTTTATATTGAGGACGAAAATTTCAGAAGTTGTCCTTCAAACTGTTCTTAAGATAATGTCAAATTGAAAATTTATTGGTCTTCTTAAATAAAAGAATTATAAATTTTTTTGGTGAACAGTATCAAAATACCGTTTGACAATTTTCAAACGCTTTGTTTATAGAGGAAAATTTGAGTAAGCCCAAACTGCCAGCGAAAGAAACGTTTATTAGGATATAATGAAGTTATTTGAAAATTATTACCTCAATTTAATTGCTGCTTAACGAAATAGGGGCATTCAAACAGCACTGATCGTTCGCGTGAGAGTCGATATAAAGAAATTTCATCATGATACAATAAACAAAACAAAATGTTATGAATAAATTATTTGTTGAAAATATGTTTTCTATAATTATCAATAATTTAACGTTTTTTAAATTATATTGCAATAAATTTAAATAAAAACAATATTTCAATGAACAAACTTTCTCCTAAGACTATTCTTGTTAATATTATAAACAATTTTAATAAACGAATACATTATTCAGGCAATTGTCGTGTCTGAAAAATTCTTTTTCTTCTATGTTAATTTTCTAAAATTAGGAACCTTGTGATAATTTCAGTAAATTCATAATTTATTGATGAATTTTATGATTTGATCAAACAAATTTCATACAGAATGCATTACTTGGGCATTTGTCGACGGAAAAATTTAATTTTTTCAATATCAGTCCTTTTAATTGGGAACTTTACGATAACATCAGTAACATTCATAATTAGTTGATTAATTTTATGCTTTTGTTAAACAAATTCAATAGTCATTATTCGGGCAACTTTGGAAGAAAAATTTTTTTTTTCTCGATGAGAATTCTTTTAATTGAGAACTTCATGTTAATTTTAGCGCAATTCGTAATTAGTTTATTAATTTTTGGATTTTTTAAACGAATTTAATAAACAAGCGCATTATTCGAGCATTTGTCGACAGAAAAACTCGTTTTTCTCAATGACAGTCCTTTTAATTGGGAAATTTACGATGATTTCAGCAAAATTCGTAATTAGTTTATTAATTTTCTGATTTTATAAGCAAATTTAGTAAACAAGTGCATTATTTGGGCATTTGTTGACCGAAAACCTCGTTTTTTTCAAATTCAGTCCTTTTAATCCTTACCACCTTTTAATCTTTACAGTTGGCCAGCACAAGAGGGTTTGAATACAAGGTATTCCTTTTAAAAATTCATTTTATTCCAAATCCGAAAAAAGAAATTCCCTATTTTTTTATTTTTCTATTTTAACAGGTGCCGGTTTTGATTTGAAGTTTCCCATGTAAAATGCATGGGGAAAAATCAGATTTTTGAGTTTTTATAATAATTTTTTTAAGGTTTGAAAAAATGTGACGGGAAAGTATGGGGTCTTGTAGAGAATTATACAACAAAGAATTCCATGTATAATATATGTGGGTTTGATACCCCTAACACACCCCCAAGAGTACCTGAAAACTACCCTTTCAACAAAAAACGTCAATTTTTCATTAAATCGACATTTTGAACAATGTATTCTCGTATTTTTTTACCTAAAATTATTATTATTGGTCTAGCGGATACATTTATTATCATTGGTTGATTCATGTTTTATTATCTAAACAAATGGGATTTGTTTGAACATTTTTTTTTAATTTTGTTTTTTATCTTAAAAATTGTTACTATTGGTCTAGTGGAATATTTATTAACATTAGTTCAATGATTTTTAATTGTTTAAGCAAATGGAATTTTTGTATATATTGAATCAATTATTAATTAGTTATTAATTATAAATGACGAAGATTCTACTAGACCAACAGTAATAATTTTTATTAAAAAAAATTCGAAACGAAATTATTTTAAAAAATTCTATTTGTTTAAGCAATTGAAAATGTATGAACTAATGTTAATAAATATTTCAGTAGACCAGTAGGAATAATTTTGAAGGAAAAAAATGAAATTGTGAAAAAAATTGTTTAAACAAATCCTATTTGCTTAAATAATAAAACATTAATTGACTAATGTTAATAGATATTCTACTATACTAATAGTAATCATTTTAAGGGGGAAAATGAATTTTCGAGAAAAAAAATTATTTAAACAAATTCTATTTATTTAAATAATTGAAAATTAATTGACCAATGGTAATAAATGTATCTACTGGACCAATATTAATAATTTTAAGTAAAAAACCGAGGATGCATTGTTCAAAAGGTCGATTTCATGAAAAATTGAAATTTTTTGTTTCAAGGGTAGTTTTCAGGTACTCGTGGGGTGTGTTAGGGGTGTCAAAACCATATTTATGATACATTAAATTCTTCGTTGGATAATTTTCTACAAGCCCCTATACTTTCCCGTTACATTTTTTAAACCCTCAAAAATTATTCCAAAAACTCAAAAAAGTGATTTCTCCCCATGCATTTTACATGGGAAACTTTAAGTCCAAGCCGGCACCTATTAAAATCGAAAAATAAAAAAAAAATTAGAGAATTTCTTTTTTGGATTTGGAATGACATTGGGGGGACCGTTGCCTTTTATAAAGGAAAATCCTTTTTGAGCCAACACCCTAATATACGTATACAATATGCCATAAATTAAAGTTATGCAATATTTTACGACATAAAAATAAAAAAAGGAAGTAATGGTCAAAGTCAATAATTTATTTTTTGTTTACTTTTATAAGTATTGCAATGTTTATCTTTGAGAGGAAGCATGAACTAATACATTGTTTTTCCTAGTTTTGCTAATATTTCTAATCGAATTTGATTTATTTTCTTTCCTCTTTCTACCTTCGCTTAGAGTTTCTGGAAGACTTGAGATTTAGTTTTTTGTTTATTGTTAAAATGAAAAAAAGCTCAACGGTAATTCTTATTAGGTTTTTTATTTAAAAATTTAACTATTCTATTTTGAGTTAAAACTTTACCATTTATTTTGTATGAATTAACAATTCAACTAACTGGTAGAAAATTTTATTATTTTATTGAAAAATTTTCCTTCTTTAGTAGTAACTTATTCTTTTTGTTTAAAAATTTATCTTTCTAGTTGAAAATTCAACTTTTTGATTGAGAATTCTTTAATTTAATTGCAAATTCGGCTTTTTGTATTATATTCATTTAGTTGTTAAAAAATTCAACTTTTGTAGTTGAAACTTCACCTTTTGGGTGAGAACTCTTAAAATTTATGAGAAATGCATCTTTTTCAGTTAAAATTCAACTTCTTGTTAGCAATTCTATGAATGTATTAAAAATTCGTCTAATTAGTAGTAAATTATTCTTTTTGTTTAAAAATTCAACTTTTTGGTTAAGAACTCTTCAATTTTATTTTTAAATCATTTTTTGGTAGTAAATTGATCCGTTTATTTGAAAATTTATTTGAAAATTATTTTTGGTTAGGAATTATTGGTTGAAAACTCAAAGATTTGGTAGAAAATTCCTATTTTTTAAAAAAAGTCGTCCTCCTCGCAAGTCGTTAATAAAAATCAAAAAAATTGAAAATAAATGAGAGTAGCTAACATATAAATTTTGTTTGAAAAAATAATCCATTTCACAACAATAGGAACCTCAGAAGAAAGGGGATACCGACGCCCCTAATTCTTTCCCTTCCAGCTAGTGTTTGTGGCGAAGCCAGTGTGCTCTTCCTTCTAAAAATCGTAATGTTATTTCAAAATTCTTTTACTAATTGTTTGTATGTCGTTTAGTCGCGTTTGCAAACTCACTTTTTACGTTTGGACGGCGGAACTTTGTAAGTCATCGAACAAAAAAGTCATTTGTACAGATTTTGAGCTTTTTTGGGCTCTTAAACGCACCACCAACAATTTCCAAAAACCACACCTACTAAATATAAAACCACCCCCAATGTGAAAAATCAAATTCGTAAAAAACAAAGAACACCATAATTTTTGGCTTATTTTGGGCTCCCGAATCCATAAAAAAAACTACGACCATTTCCAAAAAACCGCCCTCTTGCAAAAAATAAAATTCGCAAAATCCAAAATGCACTAGATTTTAGGCTCATTTTAGTGTCTCAAATGCACTTAACATTAATTTAGAAAAACCACCCCTGTGTAAAAAAACGCCAACCTAATAATAAAAACTTAAGCCTTGATGTTGGCATTTTTGAACTGTCCAAAAATAAGAGACTCCATTCGAAACCGTAAAATTCGAAAAATATCAGAGAATATAGTAACACTGTAATATTCCGTAAAAGATTGGTTTGCACAAAATTATGTTTGATTGTTAAAAGTCTTATGTACGTGGTAGAGAAGGGTTGATTTTATACGTTAAGGGTTGAAGCCCTAAAATCAGAGTGGATATTTTAGAGGAGCCTAAAAATCAGAAACTCCACTAACACTAGAAAATTCTCAAAAATATTTTTTTTGCAGTCATATATACGTGGTACAGAAGGGTTAATTTTATACGTAAAGGGTTAAAGCCTAAAAATCACAGTGGGTATTTTCGAGGAGCCCAAAAATCAGAGACTCTACTGACACTGGAAAATTCTCCAAAATATTAATTTTTGACAAAGTCATTTGTATGTGGTAGAAAATGGTTGAATTTATACATTAAGGTTTGAAGCCTAAAAATCGGAGTGGATATTTTCGGGAAACCCAAAAATCAGAGACTACATTAACACTAGAAAATTCTCAAAAATATATTTTTTTGACAATGTCATATATACATGGTTGAGAAGTGTTGATTTTATACGTCAAGGGTTAAAGCTCAAAAATCAGGGTGGATATTTTTGAGGAGCCTAAAAATCAAAGACTACATTGACACTAAAAAATTCTCAAAAATATTATATTTTGACAAAGTCATACATATGTGGTAGAGAAGGGTTGATATTATACGTTAAGGGTTGAAGCCCAAAAATCAGAGTGAGTATTTTCGAGGAGCCCAAAAATCAGAGACACTACTAACACTGGAAACTTCTCAAAAATATTAATTTTTGACAGTCATATGTATGCGGTAGAGAAGGGTTAATTTTATACGTTGAGGGTTGAAGCCCAAAAATCAGAGTAAGTATTTTTGAGGAGCACAAAAATCAAAGACTCTACTGACCCTAGAAAAATTTCAAAAATATTAATTTTTGACAAAGTCATATGTATGTGGTAGAGAAGGGTTAATTTTTTACATTAAGAGTTCAAGCCCAAAAATCGGAGTGGGTATTTTCGAGGAGCCCAAAAATCAGAGACTCTACTGACACTGAAAAATTCTCAAAAATATCAATTTTCGACAAAGTCATATGTATGTGGTAGAGAAGAGTTGATTTTATACGTTAAGGGTTGAAGCCCAAAAATTGGAGTGGATATTTTCTAGGGTCCGAAAAATCAGAGACTACATTAACACTAGAAAATTCTCAATGATATAATTTTTTGACAAAGTCATATATACATTCCCGTACATATAAAATCAACCCTTCTCTACCACATACATATGACTTTGTCAAAAATTAATATTTTTGAAAATTTTCTATTCTTAGTAGAGTTTACGATTATTGGGCTTAAAAATACCCACTCCGATTTTTGGTCCCCAACACTTGACGTTAAAAAATATTCCCTTTTTAACAATAAAAAAAAATGTTGTGCAAACCAATCATTTTCAGAATATTACACTGTTACCATAGTCTCTGATTTTTTCAAATTTTATTTTTTTAAGGGGGTGGTTTTTTGAAAATCTGGGTGGTTTTTTTGTGCATTCGGGAGCCTAAAATAAGTCCAAAATTCTGGTGTTCTTTGTTTTTTCCGAATCTTATTTTTTACACAGGGGGTGGTTTTTAAAAATTTATTGTTGGTGTATTTAAGAGCCCAAAAAAGCCCAAAATTCTGACGTGAAAAAAATTGGGAATTTCGTTTGCGGAGGTACTAGCTTCATAGACATCATTAGCACTATACTCGCGTGTAGCGGCTTTTTAAGTGGTAGTGTCCTTCTTTGTCCAGCCGTGTCCTCAAATGTAATTTGATGTGTCAGACATCCTGGAAAAAAGATTTGTCAAAAAAATCAACTTTTTGGAAGACAAGAATAATTTCAGCCCGTTTGCATTCCTATGAAGCGGGGCTAAAGCTCTACTTTTGAGGAGTAAATTCACTTTATACGCTAATAATAAATCATTATATATCTGTGAGCATGCAATTTGAGTTAATCGACACTCTCACACCCAAAACTATGGTGCCCCAGATTTTTAAACATTTCGTACATTTCTTTGAATATATAAATTTCTGTATATTTAAAAAAATTTTTAAATTTATAAGATATTCAAAATTTCTAGGATCTGAATTTCATAAAATATTCAATTTTCTAAAATTTCCTAAATTTTCAAAAATTCTTACATTGTTCTCAAATTTGTAAAATATTCAAGATTTTTTTAATTATCTATAGTTCAAATAATATTAAATTTCATTAACGGTTCAAAATTTTTACAATCTTTCAAGTTTCTAAAATTATCCTAATTTCTACAGCAAATTTAAATCCTTTAATTTCAGAATTTATTCAAATTTCTAAAATTATAAAAAATTATAAAATATTTAAAATTCATAACATTTCTAAAATTATAGAAATGTCTTAAATTTTCACTATTTTTAAAATTACCAAAATGAAGACAATTTCTAAAATCATCAAAACGCTTTAAAATTTAGAAATTTAGAAAATTACCAAAACGTACGAAATTTATTAAATTTATACTATTACTGAAATGGATAAATTTTATAACATTTATAATGTATCTAAAATTGTCTGAACTTCAAAAATTATATTTTTCAAATACATTAAAAATTTGGAAATTATCCAAATTTCTAAAATATTTAAAATTTTCATGATTTCTAAATGTTAAAATTTTCTCAGTTTCTTAAAATTTAGAAATTATCAAGATTTAGAGAATCTTAAAATTTTCTAATAATATACAAATTTGAAAAATTGTGCAAACTTTGGAAATTATTCCAATTTCTTAAATTTATTATTTTGATAATGATAAAAAAATTATTATAATAACATATCTTTCATCACTAGTCATTTGAGATTTTCAAAAAGTTGGTGTTTTCGGACCACCGTAATAAACAGTGAATTCAGGTACAAAAATTTTATGTGATGTTTAACTGTCTTTTTTAAGTTTATAAAATTAATATAAAAATTGTTAGCATCATTATTTTTGATAACAAAAATATTTTTGTAAAATATATGAAACATATAATCATTAATTTTCTATGTAATTTCCTCAAAATATATATTTATTTAACTTTTATTCTGATTTGCTTAAAGATATTTTCAAATTTTCCATCCTTTTTATTATAACTTCAAGTTTTTTATATTCGAAAAGAAGCTTTTTAAAGTTTATAATCATAATCTGCTGTAATACAATGAAAGAATAGATTTAAAATGAGCCCAAGGACATTGAAAAATGTTGATTATTTCGGAAGTTATTTAAAATATAAGAAAACATTGAAATTTACTCTATCTTGCAACCATTTAAAGATGCATTTTTTCAGCTCTGGTATAATTAGAAATAAAAGAATGTATGCAGTCATAAAAAAAGAGTTTTTTTTTATTTCGCTTTTCGTGAAAAGAACATTAAAAATAAAATAATAAAATGTGGAATAAATAACGAAAGCTGAAAAAAAACGAATATACACGTACTTTCTATTGAATCATAAAAAATAACATTAAAAATAAAAATAAAAATTTAAGAAAAATGACATAAGCTAGGGAAAAAAATAAAGAACGTATTTTCTGATAGTAATTTTTTATTGCTTATTCTGCATTCGCAAAAAATAATGTTAAAAATGAAAAAAAAAATTAAATTCTTGGTAAACGACACAAGGTACATAAAAAATAATAGGCACAAGTAGTTCAACCAAAACAGAGATGCAAATTTATTATAGAATATTTTTTTTATGGAAAGAGTGGTTTTTGCTTTATTCATAAAACATAATATAAAGAAATCCAAAAATTATTTATGAATCAACTTTTGATAGGATAAACTGATGGGTAAGTTGTTGGATTTAATTGGTATGCAGCCAGACTCTTCGCGATGTCACGTGAACCTTCCACAGTAGCAATATCCATTCTTCAATTTTATTTCAATTCTGTTTTAATCTAGGCCTCAAGCTGGATCTAATCTAACGAGAAAAGTAGTATATTATGCACCTAGGGCGAGAATAGGAACTTTTTCGACGAGTGTGTGTTTTTCTACGAGAATCAACCCAGAATTTAAAAATGTCTATTAATTTCCGGAAATTTATCGAAATTTTTGTACGGTATGAAAATTTTACAGGTAAATATAGTAGGTTTCCATAAATTACCTGCAGCTCAATTTTAAACATTTTTATAAATCTGCGGAAATTTAAAAAATTTTCGGTAATTTATGGTAACTTAACATAAATAGCCCCAAATTTCATTGAAAAATGTCAATAAATTTCCGTAAATTAATGGAAAGTTTCTGCTTTTTATGTTAATTTTTCAGGCAAATTTGGTTACTTGCCAAAAATAACCTTAAATCCAATTTTGTACATTTTTTGTCAATTTCCGAAAATTGATGAAATTTTCGGTAATTTATAATAACTTACTATAAATTTCCCAAAATTCCATTGAAAAATGTATATGAATTTCCGGAAATTCATGGACTTTTTCTCTCATTTACGTTAATTTTACAGGTAAACATGGTAACTTGCATAAACTTCCCAAAATTCATATAAAAAATATCTTTAAATTTCCGGACATTTATGGAAATCAATGCTCATTCATTGTAACTTACTGTAAATTACTCGGAAATAAATTTTTACATTTTTATAAATTTCAGGAAATTTGAGGTAATTTTTGATAAGATTAAAGGCAATTTATGGGAAATTAAGATAAATAAGCCAAAACTCAATGTAAAGATATCTATAAATTTCCGGGCATTTATTGAAATTCTCGGTCTCTAATAGTAATTCTGCCGTTATATATGATAAATTACCATAAGTTAACCAGAATTAAATTTTAAATGTGTTTATAAATTTCTGGAAATTTATGAAAGTTTTGTTAATTTATGGTGACATATCATAAATTACCGTCATTTCCATTGAAAAATGTCTAAAAATTTCCAAAAATTTTCGGTAATTTATGATAATATTACAGTTAATTAATGGAACCTATAACAAATTGTCCAAAATTCTATTTAAAAATATCTATGAATTTCCGGTCATTTATGTTAATTTAACAGTCAAATATGATAACTTATTAAAAATTACCCAAACTACAAACTTTAAACATTTTTATAAATTTCAGAAAATTTATAAAAATTTTGGTAATTTATAATAATATTACAGATAATTTATTGGAGCTTAGGATTAAATATCCAAAATTTAATTTTTAAATTTCTATAAATTTCTGAAAATTAAAACAAATCAAGCATTAATGAAATTTTGTAAACTGGCATCTCGAATTTTAAACAATTTTTGACAATTATTTTACAATCACAATTAACCATAGAATACGAATCAATTATCACTTCTCAAATATCAGCCGCATAAGTCTGTTTGATAGGAATCCGAAGAAACCCCATAAGTTTAAAAATTGGTTTTGCGAGATTTTGGCGCTAATTATAATTTTAGGTTTTTTTCAACAAAACAGGTTACTGGTACATAAAGTACCATTTCATACTCATAATTAGGTGTTTAAATAATATAATAATAATATAATAGTTCATTAATTTTACCAAGAGTGATTTTTTAAACAATTTATTCTTATTATTATTAACATTCTTTTAGAATAATGCTAAAAAATCTCAGTTTAAAAAAAATTTATCTTTCAGCACAATTTTGAATTAAAATGAGTTGAATAATTAAGTATGGTCAACAATAATAATTTTTCAAACAATTTATTATTATAATTCATAATAATAATTCATATTAATGCTAGAAAGATCCGATTTCGATGAGATTCCTCGCTTTTTGTCCAATTTTCAATTTCTGAAATGTTTAAATTTCTTTCGCCTTTATAGTTGCGGACAAATAATAAATAAAAATCAAAGAGAAACATATTTTTAAAAATCTTTTTGATTTTCGTAACCTAGTACTTTTACTTACTCATAATTATTCCATTATTTGTTTTTGTCTCTTGTATACTATTTAAAAAATAATTAAACCGCAACTTTTTAGCAATTATCTCAGTGAAGGAAGTTTTAACCTATATTAAATCGTTTAAAAAATTTTCGTTTAGTTTTATTAATTATTAACTTAAAAAGTAAAATTTTTGTTAACTTTCATTAATTATTAGTTCGCTCTAATTGAAAACTAGACAAAAAGCCAGAACTTTCGAAAAAACCACATTTTTCTAGCACTATTCAAATAGAATATTATAATTAATAATCATAATAATAAGTTGTTTAAAATATTCATTTTCTTGACTATAATTAATTCTTTAACTGATTATAATTGAAAATTAGATTAAAAATTATTTTTTTAAGTGCAATATTCTAGCATCATTCTGAAAGAATATAATTAACAATAATAAGAAATTGTTTAAACGATCTTTTTTCTTAACAAGATTGAAACATTACGTCCCTCTAATTGAAAATTGCACAAATCGTGGAAAATTAAGAAACAATGCTACTTTATAACTCTATTTTATGAGAAAATGGCCAAAAATAATAATAAATTGTTTAAACACTTGATTTTGATACCTATTTATCAGTGTCAAGTGGTATTTTTCTATATAAGAAACAATTTTAATTTTAGAAAACGGCGAAAAAGTTAGAATTGGCGCCAAAATCTCCCAAAACCCATTTTTTCATATATGAAGTTTTTTGGGGCCCTATAAAATAAATTTATGAGGGTGATATTTAAAAAGAGATATTTTATTAATATTCTATGGCTAATTTTAAAGAAAAATGTTGAGTTTACACTCGATTCAGCTAATATTGCGGATTCTGAATAAAATATACAAAACCGTCTTTTTTGCCAATGCGACATACCTGTTAAACATCATGGGGTTTTCGGAACCTCTAAATATCATTTTTGTTTTTAAATAAAAAATGGATTTAGTTTTGCGTGGATTTGAAAAAAATTTTGGGCGATATTCATAAAAATGCAACAACAACAAAATTCAAATGCAATTTAGGACCACTCTAATGTATATTGAATGTCTACCATGCTGAATTAAATACAAACATTTAAAAACAGAATAAGTTTCCAAAGAAAAGGTTAAGTTTCGAGCTAAAAAGTCGCAAATTCTAAAAATTGCTTGACATTCAAACTCAAAAAGGTACACATTCAAGATGAAAGGGGGAGGGTCGGTAAGACCGGTTTTTGGCCTGATTTATTTTTGGACCAAAAAATCTGAAAAAATCATGGTAGTATCTTATAAGTATCCCGAGTCGATTGCACGCTAAACAGAAAACCCTCCACCCCCCATCCACCCCCACCCTCCCTAAAAATATAGGAAACACCACTACCCACCAACTGTATTTTCGAGAGATTTGACACTCTTAAACATGTATTCTGAGATTAGCTCGGGTTTACTATGGTTTTCGGGGTCGCCGAATACAAATCTGGCGTCCTTTGACTTTCATCGCGTTAGGTTCAAGGTCATTGGAAGGTCAAATCGAGAGAAAACGGTAAAAAAATTTTTAAAAAAATGTTATAGGTTTTTGGAGTCGCTAATTACGAATCTGGCATCCGTTGAACTCTATCGCTTCAGGTTCAAGGTCATTTGAAGGTCATTTGAAGGTCAAATCGAGAAAAAACGGTAAAAAAAATTTTAAAAAAATGTTATAGGTTTTTGGGGTCGCTGATTACGAACCTGGTGTCCACTGACCTTTATCGCGACAGGTTCAAGGTCATGGGAAGGTCAAATCGAGAGAAAACGCTGAAAAAAAATATGTTATCGATTTGACTTTCAAATGACCTAGAACCTGACGCGATAAAGGTCAGCGGACACCAGGTTCATAATCAGCGACCCCAAAAACCTATAACATATTTTAAAAAAAAATTTTTTACCGTTTTTTCTCGATTTGACCTTCAAATGACCTTCAAATGACCTTGAACCTGAAGCGATTGAGTTCAACGGATGCCAGATTCGTAATTAGCGACTCCAAAAACCTATAACGTATTTTTTTAGATTTTTTACCGTTTTCTCTCGATTTGACCTTCCAATGACCTTG
>NC_046666.1:26421935-26458258 GCF_010883055.1 Belonocnema kinseyi
GTGGGTAGTGGTGTTTCCTATATTTGTAGGGGGGTGGGGGTGGCTGGGGGGTGGAGGGTAGTCCGTTTAGCGTGCAATCGACTCGGGATACTTATAAGACACTAACATGATTTTTTCAAATTTTTTGGTCCAAAAATAAATTAGGCCAAAAACCGGCCTTACCGACCTTCCCCCTTTTAACTAAGGTAGAATTATCTCTTTCCCAGTGGGTACAAGGTTTGGCGAAGTCTTTACGAAATCGTTACGACATCTTTACGACAAGTTTACGACATCCTATGTCCATGTCGTTAAGGTGTTTTCACGATATCTTAAATAAGTCGTATTATCTGACGATGTGTTTACGATATCGCAAAGACACCGAAACGACATGGACATAGGATGTCGTAAGGATGTCGTAACGATGTCGTGAAGACGTGGCCAAATTTTGTGCCCACTGGATTTCCAATAATAGTAGAATTATCAACAGAAAGAAGGATGAACCAATTGCATATTTACAACCAAATTTTTAACCAAAAATTAGAATTTTTAATAAAAAATATCCATTTTTCAGTTAAATGATGAATTTTCAACAAAATCGAATAAATTTTCAAAGAAAGAGTTAGCTTTGCAACCATAACGTTAAATCTTCATTGAGAAAAGACTATTACGAAAATAAAGTGCGATCTCAGATATTAAAACCAAAACAGATTTTAACTTTTAATCAAAAGTGGTTCGAATCAATGAAAAAAGATGAATTGTTAAAACAAAATTGATTATTGTAAAATAAAGCTGATAAATTTTTAAGCAAATACTTACATTTTTAAGCAAAAAAGTCAGATATCTACCAAAAGAGTTGAATTTTCAAAATGAAACGCCGCGGTAGTTACTTTTTTCAATTCAAACAATGTTTTCTTACTAATTCTTTTCTAATTTTAAAAAAAAATTTAACTAAATTTTTGAATTAATTATTAAATTTTTTTCTTTTATTTAATTTGAAGTGAGTTCAAAAAAGAGGGGGGGGGAGTCTGAATTCCAAATAACTTTCAGGGAACAAGGTAACGAGTTACTTAAAAATAATAACTTACTAATTGAATTTTGGCTCGAGGAATCAGTTTTGGTCCGAGATGAGCTGGATGTGGATGAGTTTGGGCGCCTGTCTTGATTCAATTCTTTAAGAACAAATTTACATTGATAAAAAAAATACTTTTTTCGTTTTTGTATTATTTCACCCCGCCCCCCATTTCTTTCTCATAGGAACAGGTTTGAAATTACTTAAATTTTCAAATTTACTTTGTTAACTGTTTTTTGTTCAGCTTTGAAACACTTAATTGAGTTTTCTACTAAGAACGATTCACTATTCTCAAGCAAAAATTTAATATTTGAATTTTCTGCTAAAAATGATAGATTTTTTACCAAAAGTCACGTAGTTTAACATCCAATTAATCATTATAAATTTTAAAAAAATAATCCGAAAATTCAATTTAAATTAGTTGTATTGGAGAGGATTGGAATGAATTGAATTGGAGTGGAATGGAATGGAATTCTTTATATTGGAGTACATTTGAATGGAATGGATAGGATTGGATTTGATTGTAATGAATTAGCTTGAATTTGTTTGTAATGAATTAGCTTGAATTTGATTTAATGAATTAGCTTGAATTTTATTGTAATGAATTAGCTTGGATTGTATTGAAATGGATTCAAATTGACTAGACTGCATTGAATTCGATTGTAATGAGTTGGACTATATTAGATTGAATTAGATTGTATTTGGTTAAATTGGGCTCAACTGGAATAAATTACAATGAATTAAGTTGAAATGGATCGTAATAGTTGAAATTGAATTGGAATGAATTGCATTGACATGGATTGCCATAAATTTACAAGGATTGTAGTAGATTGGATTATAATGAATTCCAGTGGATTGGAGTCACTTAAAATGAATTAGAATGATTTTTTTCGATTAGATTGGAATGAGTTGGTGTGAATTGGGATTGATTGGATTGAAGTGGATTGAATTCGAATAAATTGGATTTATTAAAATAGATTGTATTGGATTTAAATTAGATATATTGGAATAGATTATAATTAATTGGATCAGAATGGAGTAAAATGAAATTATATGAATTGAATTAGATTTGAATGGAATTGATAGGATAAGATTTTAAATGGTCCAATTGGATTAGATTGTAATGAATGGGCTTGGACTGAAATAAACTGGATTCAAATAGATTGGAATGAATAGAATTGGATTGAAATTTATTGGATTGGATTAGAGTGGAATGGAAAATGTTAGGGTAGATTGAAGTGGATTGGACTATTTGATTATATTGGGGTGTTTTGGAATCAAATGGATATAGGTGAATGGAACTTCTAGAATTGGAATTGGAATGAATTGAGATAGATTGAAGTAGATTAGAGTGGATTATATAATAAATAGATTGGATTGGAATGAATTGGATTTAAATGATTTAGATTGGAGTGGATTTAAATAAATTGGACCACAGTAAAGCCCAGAAATATTATTGATCTGAATTTGGATAGAAATGCTGCAAACTATTGAAAACTGCATTTTTCCGAAGTCAGATAATTTTTATTGTTCATATAAATAATATGAATATGATTGTGATTGGAATGAAATTAACCAGATTTGATTTTAGTGGATTGGTTTTAATTAGATTGGATTTCCTATAAGGTTTTTTAACCAGGACTTTATGCAACCTATTTGATGAAAAATAATACTTAAATAATCCTGGCTTCTTTTATTATCTTGTTTAAAATTTGACTGAGTTATCGAATTTTAGGGTAATTTATTATCCAAAGAATTTCCCAAAAGAATTTTCCCTAAAAATTGTTGACAGATTAGTTCGAATTTAACCAAGTAGAAATAAATGCAGAAAAAAATAAAATATTTCAGTTTTCAGTGAAAAAATCCAATTTTTCAATAAATATAAAACGATTTCTCAGCCAATGAAAAAAACTACAGAATTTTACACAGAGAAAAATTATGAATTTAATTTTCTATAAAAATATGTATTTTTTAAGTTAAAAATCCAAATTTGCTTTAGAAGTCGTCAAGAGCCAACGATTTTGATTTTTTTTTCTAAATCCCAGTATTTTTTTCTTAGTTCAAAAAATTATTATATACTTACGCATATTCCCTCCTTGTCCTTGCAGCCCTGCGTTTTGGATTGGTGGCCGTGATGCAAGGTTATCTGTAAGATATCATGTAGGGATTTTTATTCAATAATTTTTTTAACGAATTTAAAAATTATTTTTTTGGTCTAAACTAAAAACAGTTTAAATGTTATCTCAAATTCGGGTGATTATAACCAAGATGAAAAGAAAAGGGGTTAATATAGGATATCGATAGAGATGGAGAGGTTGAGAACAAATTGTTTTGGCTCAATCGAACAGTTTATAAATAGGAAGAGGAATATGGAAGAAAGAGGAAGTAGCGAAGAAAAGAAAGAAAGGAGATCCACCATAAACAACCCGAAAATTATCAAAACGATACCGAGAAAAGGTCAAAGTAGAGAGAGGGGGAAGAACGAGGAGAAGAAAGAGGAAATCGTTGAATATAGAGGCACAGTAGAAATTGAAAAGTTTCATTTAGAGGAATTGTGTAAAATGATGTTGGAGGTAATACGAATGAACGAAAAACCGCAGGAAGAAAGAGGAGAGGAATTAAAACGAAAAATTATGTTAGAATTGGCAGAAATTAGAAAAGAGTTGCGAAAATAGAAGGAGGTTTGTGAGAATTTGGAAAAAAAGGATGAAAACTTCGGAACAAAGATTAAAAAAACAGGATGACCACAATAAAACTGTAATACGTTTGGAAAGTAGGATAGTGAAGACCGAATAATTAAAAGGCGAGGTTGGAGTAGGGGTGAGTGTGAGTAATGAGAGGGAAAGGATAAGGAAAATAGAAAGAAGATTAGAAAGTAAAGAAAGAGATGAAGTAAAAAGAAACATAGTGATAAAGGGTTTACGATTAGAAGAGGAAGTACAAGGAAAAAGTAGAAAATGTTCTAGAAAGGATGGATGCTAAAGTAGAGATTGAGAAGTAATAGAAAAAGAACGAGGGTGAAGTGTGGCAGTATACAGTTATACGAAGTATGGTGGGATTGGGATAAATAAAGAGAAGAAAAAGTCAGAAATGAGGTGACGGAAAACTAGAAGAGAAAGGAAGGGGGACAGGAAAATTAAAAATATTAAGAAGCAAAAAGAGACAAGAAACGATTGTAAGGTAGAATGGGTCATATATTACTGGAATATAGCAGGATTGGAGGGAAAGGATACAGAGTTTATGAGAAATTTGACGCAGTGGGATAAAGTAGTAATGATGGAGACGTGGCCAGATAAAAAGTGATTGTCAAGAGTAACGGCAAGGTTACCAAAAGGTTGCAAATAACGCGTTCAAAATTCAGAGAGGAACAATAAAAAAAGACAAAGCAATATAATAAACGGTGGCGAAAGTGAGGGATGAATGCGTAACAGAGATAGATAAGAAAGAGAGTAAAGAACGAAAGGCTAGATTAATATTAGAAGAGGTAAATATAGGGGGAAAGAAGTGGAAGATAGTGGGGGTTTATATGTACGGTGATATGCAGGAGAAAGCAGAGGAGATAAAAAAAAGGATGGAGGAAAATAAGAAAGAGATTAGCCTTATAGTAGGTGGCGATTTTAATGTAAAAACAGGAGATATAGGAGGAAATAAATGGGAAGGTAAGAGAGTTAAAATATTAAAAGATAAGGTACTGAATAGGAAGGGAAAGAAGTTGTTAAAAATCTTAGAAGAGTTGAGATGTTTGTCTTAAACGAAAATATAGAAAGAGATAAGGAAGGTGAATGTATACGCTCAGGGGGAGAAAGGGGAACGGTAGTTGATTATCTTATAGTGGATAATGAGGTAAGAGAGAAGCTCAAGAAACTAGAGGTAGGAGATTATATCGATTATATCGATTCGGATCACTTTCTCTTAGTAGTGTCATTAGAGAGAGAGAAAAGTAATAGTAACATGGATTAAAAAAAAGCTAAGGTAAAAAGAGCAGGAAAAAGGATCGGCCAATGAAAGGAAAATAACAGTTTAGAGGAAAGGACAAAAATATAAAAATGGGAGAGAAAAATTTCGACAATGAAATGAAAAAAATGATAGGAGAAATAAAAAGAGAATTAAAGTGCACAAGAAAAAAAGAAGTTACTAAAGATGTGAATAGAGGTGGACGGGATGAGGATTTCAAAGAGAAAAAGAAGGTCTGAAAGAAATGGAGGAAATTGAGACAAGAAAAAAGTGGTGTAGAGGACTATAGGAGATGAAAGGAAGAAATAGAGTAATCCAAGATACTGAAATGGTCACATGGAAAAAATATTTAATGGTTTTGCTAGGAAGAGTAAAGAAAAAATTCGGAAAAGAAGGGAAATATTCTAGAGAAAAAGATGAGGAAGAGGACTGAACAAGGGAAAAAATAGGGGTAGAGGTACCCATAGTAAAAAAACAAAGGGAAGGGCAATAATAGCAATATTCCCGCACTTGAAAGAGGCGTTCAACTTCTTCGACAGAGTCGAGATAGAAAAAATTATGGTAAAAATAATATACGAAAGGGTTAAATAAAGAGGGTATCGGAAATATTTAGAGTGAGAAAAAGCAGAGTAACGATAAGAGAGCAAGTAGGAGAGGATTCAGGCAAGATTGTCCTCTAAGCCCACTTTCATATTATATATTAATCGGAGACCTAGAAGAAGAAATGAAGAGGAAGGGATATGGAGGAGTTAGGATGGAAGCAGAAAATATATATACGCTGGCATACTTGAACGATGTAGTGTTGACGACAAAGAATGAAGAAGGGATGACAGGCCTAATTACTGAATTGCAGAAATACTTACATGGAAAAATAATAGATATCACAAGGCTTATATAAGAGAAAGGATAAAAAAGCAGCAGGGATAATAAAACAGGTAACGGAAATAGGGAAAAGAAGTTTCAAGAAAGATTGGAGAAGGAGAATGTGGTTATCTGATTCTCTATTATAGACTTTATTGGGTTAGGGATCGCAGATATGGGGCTGGAAGAAAAGGAAAGGGATAAATTATGTACTTGAGTATGAAGGAAAGCATGGAAATTTGAGACGAAAGGGGCGGGTGGCGTTGGCGAAAAAGTATTTGAAGATGGCAGACGGAAGGAGAGAGAGAGAGAGGTAGAACTAAAGGGATAGGAAGAAGAAAAGAGGGAGTTTTTCAGTTTAAGAGATATAGAAGAGAGGGATTCAGTAAGCTATTAAGGATTAGAGACAAGGGACAAGAAAAGACAGTTTATTTTGAAAATGGAGAATGATTGAGGACTTAAAATATAATAAATGGTTTAAAATAATAAAAAGGGAAAGAACACCAAAGTATTTAGAAAAGGGATGGGGACAGACAGGATGGGCCATAAACAGAAATATTTACATTGAGAAACGAGGTTAGGGAGGGGATTTATCAAGAAAAGCACGAAAACAGAACGAGCAGAATATGTGAATGAGTGTAAAGATTCCATGGAATGGAAGAGAAGTGAAACTGAAGGAAAAAGAAAACGGAAGTCACCTAAATTAAAAGCCAAATTTTAATTTTTTGCTAAATCATAACGATTTTTTCTTAATTTATAATATTCTTAGGTACTCACATTGTTGTCTATAATTTGGACCTAAGATGTTTTGCGCTCGCATCTGTAACTGCTCTTCTTGCAAACGCAGCTCCAGCGTAGATGGAGGTGGTGTACTTACATCTGTAAAATATAATAAAGGGATTTTCATTTAATAATTTTTTTACGAATTTCCAAAATTTGCATTTGGTCCAAAATAAACATAGCTCAAAGGTAATCCCAAAGTCAGTTGATATTAACCAAATTATCAAATTTCGATAAAGTAAATACATTTTGAAAATCTAGCGACCCTGCATTATGTGTATGGCGGAAAAAGTGGATAGTTACAGGCTCTAAACCAGTAGCTCTAACTATTTTAAATTAAAGCGCCGATTTTTGTTTGTAAATCTTTTTCAAATTATTAACTTTTCAAAAGCGTAGGATGGACAATATAATTTAGGATGAACATGTCTCCAAATGACTAAAGGTTCGTCAACGTAACGGAACAAGGGCCAACTTTACAAAGGTTACCATAAGGATGTTGGCTATGACATGTGAGATTTGAGATCCCATTGATGCTCCTGGTTTTTTTTGTTTGTAGAATTGGGTTTTGAAAGAAAAGTTAGTAAACTTGTTTTATGTAAAATTTAGATGTTCTCAAATAGTTTTTCAATTATAAGAATTTTGGGACGATGTTGTCCCTGCTTCGTTCCAAGAAAATTAAAGGTTTTACTAGCTTAGCTCGATAAGACCTGATCTTATTAAAAGTGTCAGTTTTAGTAAGAAAGCTCTCCACATAAAATTTTTTGAATAATAACAATAATAGATTTAACGCCTTTTCTATGATTTATTATAGTCAAAATTAGGTGTGGCGGATTTTAATTTTGTGTAAAACTACGAATCTTCCCAACGTCTTGTGTACATTGCAGTCTCCAGGGTGGCTATTTTGGATGAAAATTCAAAATTTTTGAGGATTTAAAAAATTTCTGAGACCACTTTATTTAAGATTTGAAATTTCGATGTACGGCTATTCGTAGTGTTCTAAAATTCGAACAATTTATCCTTACATCTATTTTCGACTAATAAAAATTTACAGAGTTAGAGCATTTTCAGAATCCACGAAAACAAAAAAAAAACAAAAATGCTTAGACAATAAATGAATAAATGCATGAAATGAAAAAAGTCACGAAAGCAAAAATTATTATAGCTATTGGATTTTTGATGAAAAGTTAAAAATTCTAATTTTAATGACAAAAAACAA
The DNA here is from genome assembly GCF_010883055.1 of Belonocnema kinseyi. NCBI lineage: Eukaryota > Metazoa > Arthropoda > Insecta > Hymenoptera > Cynipidae > Belonocnema > Belonocnema kinseyi. The sequence continues at coordinate 26,429,795 of NC_046666.1, forward strand.
TAAACCAAAGGCGCATATTGAAGTACAAAAAAATTTTTATGCGCTATGTTTATTTACAATAATTAACTAAACTAATATCATGATAAAAAGAAAACATTATAAAACAATTTCCGACAATTTCACTTCGTAAATATTTCCAACGAAACACCTAAACAAATTTTTGGATGGGGCCTGCGCGTTTCTGGTTCACCAATTAATTTATTTACTTACAAATGTCTATGTAGTTAGCATAAATTTCAATAAATTTTAATAAATTTCAAAAAATTTCAATAAATTTTAATAAATTTCAAAAAAATACAATAAATTTCTTTAAATTTTATAATTTGCAATTAATTTCTAAACATTTGCTAAATTTTAAAGAATTTTCAAAATTTAAAGAAATTTGTTTTTTGTTGTTATTGTAGACAAAACGGTGTTTTCGAGTTTACTTTAAAACGGAAAAAGCTACAGCAATTTAGCCATAGAAAAAATGCGAAACTCATTTCCTATAAGATCATGTACACTTAAACTTCAAATTCAAAATTTTTTTCGTAAGTATTCAATGGACAGCCATTTTGATTTTTCTCTTAATCATAGCATCTTTTTCTTAATTCATAATATTATTGTATACTTACATTTTTTAGTAAAATTTGGACCCAAAATCTCTGATGCTTTCCTCCGTATACCATTTCTCATTAAATGCAGCTCATCTACAGATGGATATGGGATACTTTCATCTGTAAAAGATAATATAGGATTTTTATTCGAGGTTTTTTTTTCAATATAAAAAAAATATATTGGTCCTAACTAAAAATAGCTCAAATGTCATCCCAAATTCAGTTAATATTAATCAAGGTACGAAATTTTTATCCAGTGAATATATTTTGAGAACCTAGAGACCAAACATTTTGTATTTTCGGAAAATTATGTTATTTTGACATCGTATTATCAATTTCCAGGCGAAAAAATTATTTATGGTTTATAAATAGTGTGAAAAATTATAAACAATTTAAATTTGTTTGATATAAACGTTGTTTAAAACAGATGAGAATTAAATATAATACTTCACACTATATTTAATTTTGCTGCCTAGTAGATATAAAAATAAATTGAAACAAATAATAAATTAATTTTTGATGAAAAAAAAAGATTTGAAACAAATTTTTCCCCTGATATTTTTTATCAAATTTTTATACGGCTAACCCAGTGAAAAATCATTTTCTAGTTTGCTGTACTCTAATCTAATATCTTTTTATTACTGAGTTTTAAAATTTTTTTTTAAAAACCACCGCCATTTTGGATTTTTGAATTTTTGTGGTAAGTTTAAAGTCGGAGACACCAAAATTGGTGTACATTTCTAAAAGCAAATTTTTTCAAAAAAAGGGTTTTTCTGATTAATTTTTAAAACAGGGAAAGGTATAACATTTTTGCCCAAGAATATAAATGTTCAATTACTTTTCCCATAAGAATATGAATTTAAAAAATTAAAATTTGAAACTTGTTTTAAAGATCTCCAGGTTCCAACAAAGTTTAGCAAAAACTTTTTTTCAGCTATTAAGAAATAAAATTTAGATTTTTTTGCGTCCCGAATCATTTTTTTTTTTGACTTAAAAGAACACAATGTACTTACGTGGAGGGCTAGAACCTGAAGCATAATAATCGGTATGTCCATGATCTGTTGCGGTTTGAGGTAAATCTTGAGCTGTTAGATATAATATGGTAATTCGTAATAAAGAATTTTTTTAAAGAACCCCGAAAAAATTTTTATTGGTGACTTCAAAACTCTCTTCATAAATCATGCAGAAGGATTATTTGTAAAATTTACAACGTGATTGGTACTCATATGGAAAGCATGATTTATTAGAGGATTTAAAAAGAAAATCATTTAAATGTACAGATTTCCTGCAGATTTTACTTTACTTCCAGCAATATATTCACGTCTCTGAAAAATACTGAGTTTAATTTATTTTTTACTGGGGGCTTGATAAAATGGCCAGAAAATTAGTATATTTATTTGAAGTTCTGGTAAAATGTGCTGAAAACCTATGTGGTCTGAATTGGTACCAATCGTGTTTTAAATAATATGGATCCCTTTTCTTCATATAACTCATTTTTTGCAAATTTAAAAATTGTTCTGCTGTGATTTAAAAAAAAAGCGACATTAAACGGAATATGCCAAAAATTGATTTTTTCACCTCGTTGAAATCGTAAAAAAGACACAACTGGTTATTTAAAAATGTATTAAATTCTTAATACCTTTAAAAATAATTGAGGTATGATTTTTGAAAAACACAGTTAACAGAAAAGAGGGGCCATCTGCAATTTGAGAAAAGGCGGTAATTGCACTTATTATAAGTTTTTAAAACCAAAGTATTACTGTATGTCTGTATTCTTAATAATTAATAACGATATTAACATAAAAGAAAGTTATATTATTAAAATATATGATAGACAAAGAAATGTTTTTAAATCATCACAGTTGTTTAAGGTGAAAACAATTAGTTGGAAATTTTTAAAATAATTTAATAGATTTAGTAGATTCTTCGTTAGAATCTTATCTTATTTGTTAATTATAATTAAAATTTGAAATTGTACAAATTTGGAAAATTTGAAATTGAAAACTCTTAACGTTTTATCTTCAAAAAATTCTAAATTAAAAATTTTTCATTCACACATCTTTCAAAATTGAAGAGTTTATAATTGAAATTCTTTAAAATTAGAGAGTTTTTCATTTCAAATCTTGAGGACGGAAGAATTTTGTATGGTTAGTATCATGAATTGAACTATAAAAAAATTCCCTAATACATACCTTCAAAATGACATTTTTGTAAATTAAATAATTTGCAACTCCTAAATGACAGGACTTTAAATAGCTAATCCTTTAAAGTTAAAAACATTTTAATTGAAAATGGTAAAGGTTAAAGAAATTAAATAAAAAATCTTTAAAATTTTTAAGCTTTAAATTCTGAATATTTAAACCATTAAAATAAAAGAATTTTTCATTGGGGCTCGGTAGGCCCCGATAGCGCCTACCGGGCGCTATCGGGGCAGACTGGTTTGCGGGCCAGTGGAAACCGAAACCCGAGCGTCGTGAAGCGGTGTTGGCTGGTAACTGCCTGAGATGCAGGAAACTGACAGGGCGCTGCCCGGGAGCTGTCGGGGCAGACTGGTTTGCGGGCCGGTGGAAACCGAAACCCGAGCGTCGTAAAGCGGTGTTGGCTGGTAACTGCCTGAGATGCAGGAAACTAACAGGGCTCTGACCGGGCGCTGTCGGGGCAAGGTAGTGTGGTCGGTGGAAACTGGGAGCAGAACTAAGCAGTGCTGTAGTGGCAACTCCAGTTGCTCTCGGAATCGTCGCTGTCCTCGGGCAGAGGACGCTCCGAGAGGCTTGAGGGGGCGGAGGAAGCGGGAGAGGAAGGAGGAGTGGGAAGTTGGACGTGGAGATGAGATGGGATGATGACCACCGATCGCACAATGGCCTTAGGAGATTGGGAGAAGTAGGAGGGGCAAAGACCTTCTGGGCGACAAGTCGCTTCGAGAGAATCGCGAAGGGCTGCAAGGCGACGGCGAATGCGCGTCTGTTTGCAGGGGCGGGAACGGCGCTTTTGGATAGGACCAGGCATACGGGTGGATTTGGAGTCCCAGGAAGAAAGAGAGAGAGATTCTCAGGGAGAATCGGGGCTGTTTACAAGCTGACCGATCCCGTTGAGAAGAGTGCGAGGGTTGCGGGGCTGTTTGCAAGCGGACCGACCTCTTGAAAGGAAAAGTTCGAGGGTTGCGGGGCAGTTAAAGCGGACCGACCTCTAGCGGAGAAAAGGTTCGAGGGAAACGGGGCTGTAAAAGCTGATCGACCTCTAGTAAAGATTCGAGGGTGACGGGGCTGTAAAAGCTAACCGACCTCTAGAAAAGATGCGAGGGTACCGGGGCTGCGAGAGCTGACCGACCTCTTAGGTGAGAGAGAGAGAGAGACTCCGTGGTAGGATGGATGACTAGGAATCGGGTAGGTGAGAGAGAGAGAGCAATAGCTCGGCATCCCCTTCTCCTTAGTCTGGCCGCTCGCAGACGGCAACTTTTGAAACGCACGGTAGTGTTCCGAAATTGCCGTTGTTTCGCCAATTTGGTAACTTAAAAATAAAAAAAATAATAATCAAGCGACGTGAGGTTGAAATACAGCATAAATCTAAAATAAGAAAAATGATGTGAAAATTAAAGAAAAGAAACTAAGATTACACAGAGACTCAATCAAACATAGGATGAAAAGGAACTTAAATCCAACATAGATCAAAGTAAAAAAATAAAATAAAATGAAACTTGAATAAAATGAAACGAACTTAAATTAAACATAGATCGAAGACAAAAGAGACATAAGAATAAAGTATGAAACATAGCAAGACAAAATGAAACTTAAGCCTAAACATAAAATGACGAATAAATAATAAAAATACGATTAAACCGGGTAAAGTAAGTGAAAAACTCACCCAGTCAAAGAGAATTTCAAAATAAGTCAGGGATTTAAAAAAAAATTTTGCATTGGTTAGGCAAAAATTAGAGCATTTTTTAATGAATATTTTTGGTTACTCTAATATAATATTCTTGTTAGAATTTTAATTGCCTTGCATTTATATAAATTTGTTGTATTTGCTTGCTTCTTCAGATTACCTTCCTACTTGTAAATTTTATTATTTGTTTAAAAATTCAAAAATTTTGTTAAAGCACCTTTTTAAAATAATTTTTAAATTTTTTAAATAAAGATTTATCTTTTTGATTCAGAATTAAAATTTTTAATTAAAAACTAATTTTTTTGCTCGAAATTCACATTTTTGCTTGAAAATTCTTCTTTTTCGTTTTAAAATTCATTTTCCTTAAAACGAGATTTCATTTCTCTCGGCTTAAATATTAATAACCCTTTTTTGTTGAAAATTTAAGTATTAAAGCACAAAATTGATTTTATTTTATTTAAAAAATGAATGTTAATACTCAAAAGCCGAATTTTTTAATAAATAAAAATTTATCAAACGCACAAGAAAAAATGACCATCTAAATTCTTTAACCTTGAATAAAAAAATGCATTTTCTCCATAGAAATTGAATTTACAACTAATGAATGTGAATTTTCAACAAAAAAATTAATTTTCAACAAAATAGCTAAACGCTCAATCAAAGAGATAAACCTTCATTACAAAAAATTTAAGAATCAGTTAAACTCGCACCCACGTATTTAAATTTTCATTTAAAAAATAACAATTATCAAACAGACCATTTTCATCCAGAATTATGAAATTACTACTAAAACAGAATAATTTTTAAATGAAACAGACAAACTTTCAACCATAAAATTTAATTTGGATGTCTAAAAGATTTCAGTTTGACTTTTCGGTACCAGAATATAAGTTTTTAACAAAATGTGAATTTCTACGAAATAGTTGAATTTTCAACATAATTGTTAAATTTCCAATCATAAACTTAAATTTTTATGAAAGAAAAATGAAATTTTTACTAAAACAGATACATTTTTAAACTAAAAAAAAAGATTTATATAAATTGTTGATTTTTCACCCAAAAAAGATTTCATTATATTTTTCAAAATCAAAATATGAATTTTAATCAAACAGTAAATTTTCTCCACTTCGCTGGTACAAATGAAATATCTACAATTTTTTATAAATTACTTTTTAATCGAATGAGTAGTTTTGATTTAAATTGCAAAATTTACGAAATTTAAATTAGCCCAAAATCCAAATTAAAAATCCCATTTAACGTCCAATAATCAAATTGATGAAAAATCCTGTTAAACAAAACAAGAATCCAGCGACCAAATTTGGACCACAACGAATAAACAATAACCAAAAAAACCCTATTGTAATCTGAAAAAAAAATAAAATAAAATTTTCGGAAATTTAAATTAGTTACATATAATAATTCATTAATTCACTCAACTCGCTTTAACATTATTATATACTCTTGTTATTACAAAAAATTTTATTTTGGAAATTGAAATTGTTTATGCTTTTGATACGAGGAAATAACAAAACAACGAAGGTGAATTACATTTTACCTGTCATGTGCGCTCAGAAGAAAATAAATTTGTGTGTTTAATCTTTTTTTAAGTTTCAAAAAATTGCAATCTCATTGTTTTAAATAAAGTTAAATCTGTTGAGCAATCTGGTTCCTTTTTTGACTTACTAATTTCTCATCTTTCTAATTTCCATTAATTTCTTTTTAATTAATATTTATAACCCTGAATAAATTCACATGCGTTCAAACAATAGTTATTTATTAAATAAACAATTGATAAATAATAAGATTTGATCAAATAAATGAACGAAATTAATAAGAATATTTTATTCAGAAAAATGAAAAGTTTTTGTAAATTGTTGTGCCGTTTGTCTTGGTTTCCTACTTATTTTTCCAATTTTTACATTTTTACCATAATTTAAACATTTTATCCTTATGACTTTTATCGATAAAAATAAAATTGTCAGTTATAGCATTTTAAAAATTAAAAAAATCAAACATAAATGGACATTCCAAGCCAAACAACGCACGATATGAAGAAAATTTAAGAGAAGAAAAATGTTGATTTTTGACAAAAATTTCTTTTTGCGGTAAAGATGCATTAACTTTTTACTATTTTCTTGTTAGCAGCTTAGTTATTTTTTATTCCTTAAAAGTGACATTACAAATAAAGTAATTAAATTTCTGAAGAAAAAGACTAAAAAGAAAATCATTTGCCAAAAGGTGAATTTTAACAAAGTTTTAGATATTTTTTGACTTTTCAAGTCCTTTCAAGTCTTTTCAAATACTACGAATAACTGTAAAGAGGATTTTTTAATCATGAAATAAAGTGGAATAAAAAAATTTTTTAATGCGCAGACTTTTTGAATTTTTAACCGAAATGGCTGGCTAACGAACTAGACCTTCATTTTTTACACTAAAAGATTGTACCAAAGGCCAATCTAATATATTAATTTTTTCCAAAATTCATCGTGCTCACAGACAGGCAGACATGCAGACACAATCAAAACGCGTGTATTTGTAAAAAACGGAAGGGAGTGTCAAATTTTACAAGAATATAATACATTTTCCTATGAGAAAGTAGTAATCAGACTGAAGGTGTTTATCCAAAAAAATGCTAAAAATTTTTTTTTAATAGTTTCTTGACAAAAAACAGAGTTTTTGTTTTATTTCTAAAAAACATTAATAATTAAACATTACACAATTTACAATAAGAATTGTAATAACAAAGTTTTTCGCCTATATTACATATATCTAAAAAAAAAAATTTGCGACCACCTTACGCTAGAGATTATAATAATATAAATTTATCAAAATGATGTGTAGTGCCAGGGTAGCTAAAAATAAAATTTAATGCAAAATAATAAAAAAATATTAAAGTAATTCTCAAAAGTAAAATGTATACTTTATCTACTATATTTTAATTAATTATTCAGTTTTTCTTTTGAATTAATCAAATGTTTCACTATGGACTCAATTTTCGGATATTCAGATATTTTGATTTTCAGATATTTTAAAAATTAATACACATTTCGTCTAACTATCAAGTCCCTTTAAAGGTATCGGAACGAAGTGAAATAAAAATTTGTCTTTTTGTTTTATAATTTTTATTCATTAGGATTTATTTGCTCTACTATAGTAAAATATCTGGATTTTTCGAAAATTAATATAATGTCGCATTTTTATGCATAAACTTCTGTTATAAATGTTCCCAAGAGTGTATAAGTGAAAAAGGTAAATAAAGACAAGACCTGCCAATGCCTTCTCTACTCAGGTGTGCCCAAGATTACATATAAGTAGAAAATTCAAGTAATGGAAAGACGTAAGACTGAAATTCAATTTTTTGTTTCTAATTTTTATCCATGAGAATTTATTTTCTCTAGTATAATTAATTACTCAGATTTCAGACTCTGTCAGAGTATAAACTTCCTTTTCTACTCAGCTGTCTTCAAGAGTAAATATAAGTAGAAGAGACAAGTAATGGAAAGACTTGAAATGTAAATTTAGTTTTTTTCTTGTAATTTTTACCAATGAGAATTTATTTTTTCTACTATAATTAAATATTCAGATTTTAGAATATGTTCGACTATAAACTTCCTTTTCTACTAAGCTGTGCCCATGAGTAAATATAAGTAGAAGAGCTAAGTAATGAGAAGGCGTGAAATTAAAATTCAATTTTTACTTCTAATTTTTATCCCTGAGAATTTATTTTCTCTAGTATAAATAATTACTCGGATATTAGACTAGTTCAGAGGATAAACTTCCTTTTCTACTCAGATGGGCCCAAGAGTAAATATAAGTAGAAGAACCAAGGAATAGGAAGACGTGAAATGGAAATTCAGTTTTTTGCTTCTAATTTTTATCCATAAGAATTCATTTTCTCTAATATAATTAATTATTTAGATGTTCGACTACGTCAGACTATAAACTGCCTTTTCCACACAGCTCCGCCCAAGAGTACATATATAAATAGAAGAGGCAAGTAATGGAAAGACGTAAAATTGAGATTAAATTTGTTGCTTCTAATTTTTATTCATTTGCATTTATTTTCTCTACGATTATTAATTATTCTATTTATTTTGAAAATCAAAAAAGGTCTGTCTACGATCTGTCTTTTTCATTGGAAATATGACGAGGATTTCTCCAAGTAGAAAACGTAAGTCATGATAGGACATGTTATCTTAATCCATTACTATAAAGAAAAAATACAGCAGAAGATACTCGTAGGAGGTCACACCTATTAATGGAAAATCTCAGCATCATATTTTGGTATGGAATTAATCTCGTAAAAATTTCTACTCTTTCTTTGAAAATTTCTGTATATACTTTGTTGAAGATTTTTATTTTTTGGTAGAAAATTAATCCCCTTGGTTAAAAATTCATCTTTTTGGTAGAAACTTCAACCACTTGTTCGAAAGTTGTAAACTTGGTTGAAAATATGCTTATGATCAGAAACTGCTTTCCTTCGTTGGAACTTGAACTATTTTTTTGGAAAATCGTTTCTTTTCATTCTAAATTAATTTTGTAGTGGAAAAATTAATCACACAATTTCAAGTATTTCAATTATTTTCTCAATTATTTTATTATATTCAAGCATAAAAAATTTGCATTTTAATTTAAGAAATATAAAATTTTCAAAGAAATATTTGAATTTTCAACCAGAATGTATGACCTTTCAACAAATTCATTAAATTTTTAACCAAAAACTTGCGTTTTTACCCAGAAATATGCAATTTGTACTAGAATTGATAATTTATATACTTAAAAAGACGAATTTTCAAACAAATTGTTACATTTTTATTCAGAAATGATTTCAGATGACTTCCCGGTACCAAAATGTAAATTTAATGCAAAAATTAAATTTTTGTAAAAATAGTTGATTTTTCAACCTGAAAACAGTATTTATCAAAAATTTTTAATTTTCAAACAATTAATAAAATTTTAACTAATAAGATGATCTGTTAGAGGAAGCAAAAGCAACCAAAAAAAAAAAAAAAAAATTGTAGATATTTGTTCGGTGCACAAGTTTTGTTGCTCTGTGTTTTTTCGCATCTTACACAGTTTGAATACAAGATTATCATTTTGGTTCAAAAATTTTTTTTTTCTCCGAAGTTTAACTCGTTTTTTTCGTTGAAACTTCAACTATTAGAGTTTAGAAATTTCATGAAATATTAAAATATTTGGTTTGACATTTAAGTTTTTTTTAAAAAGCATTCACTTTGGGTTGAAAATTGATATTTTCAGTTGAAAATATGCTTTTTAATTTAAAATTAAATATTTTTCAAAATTGTTCTTATTTTGGTGAAAAAATCAATTTTATAATACAAAATTTATTTATTTTAATGAAAATTACTTTTTTCAAAGTGAAAATTAAATTTTCAAACTAAAAGTTTAAATCATTTGTTGCCGAAATATGTATTTAATTTTTTCGGCAAATAATTATTCCATTTATTGAAAATTTGTCTTTTTTTGGCAGAAAATTAAACTTCTTGATTAAGAATTCAAGTATTAGTTTGGAAATTCCATTAAAAATTAAAATATTTGGTAGAAAACTCATGCATTTTTGTTACAAATTATTCTATTTTAGTGGAATATTAACCTTTTCGATTAAGATTTTATTTCTTTAGTTGAAAATTAGATTATTATACTGAAAATTAATATTAAAATTAATATTTTCGTCTTGAAAAATCAACTGAAATCTAGTTCAGATTTAAATTTAACTATTTTTATTAAAATTGGCCTTTTCAATTTAAAAATTCATCTGTTTTAGTAGACATTCCATAGTCATGGATAAGAATTTAACTGATAAAACGAATATCCTTTGCTTGAAGATTCAGAAACTTAGTTTAGCAATTTTGGTTGGACCACATTTTGGAAAAATTATTTTTTTGTTAAAGATTCAAATTTTCAGTTAAAAATTCATATCTTTGATTTTAAGTTGAACTTTTCATTAAAAATAGCTATTTTTAATTAAAAATTTAACTGTGTGGTTGGGAGTTAAGTTCATTATTAAACTTTTTTAAAGTGCAATTTTATCTTTTTGATTGAGAATTTAACTATTCAGTTGAAAAAAATTTTTTGCTAAAAATGTACATTTTTTGGATGAAAATTCAATTACCGTTGTGAAAATTCGTTTTTTGGCTTCCAGTTGTTTTAAAATTTATTAATTTTTTTTTAATAGAAATTCAATCTCTTTTCGTTTAGATATCAATTCCACTTTTTTGTTTTTAATTTAATTACTTTGTCGAAAATTCCAGTATTCTGTTTAAAAATCATATTTTATAGTAGCAAAGTCTTTTTCTTAATAAATTAGTATATTTGATGGTTTTAATTCTATATTTGGAATATTGCTTAATTCCGTTTATGAAGGATCTTATTGTAAAAATATTACAAGGAAAAATAAGGGAATGTTAAAAATGATGTTTTTACCCTTTAAGCGTATATTATCTTCAGTGAAAAAAAAATTTCACAAATTTCCATACATTTTTTGTGAATTTCCACCAATTTCATAAACCTTTTTAAACTTTTGAGATTTACACAGAGAATAATTTATTGGCGGGTAAGAAATCAAATTTGGATTTTTTTCGGAATCCTAGCGATTTTTCGTTACTTTAGAAAAATTAAAATATACTTACCATGGTTGCTGTAACTTGATTGATCTGATGATATGTCTTTGTGTCTTCTAGAATGTGCATTTCTTGATGATTGAGATCCAAGTGTTGGCGGATCAGTTCCATCTGTAACATATAATATAGAAATTTTTATTCAACATTTTTTTCAACGAACCCCAAAAATTGTCTGCTGGCTGAAAATAAAGAGAGGACAAATGTAATCCCAAGATTCTTAAGTGTTAAAAAAAAGAAAAAGGTTTCAAATTATTATTGAATAAATATATTTTTAGAATCTAGGCTTTCTATAAATTTACGTAAATCACAATAAATTACTATAAATTTTCACATCTGTTTATACATTTCTCAAATTTAGAGAAATTTATAAAATTTCTGAAAAAACTGAAATCGTTCCCTTTTCAATATCGTCCAGTGGCTGACAATTTTTATTTCAGCAATCTGAGCAATTACGCATCGGCCAAGCAGAAAACGAAATCTAAAATTAATTTTTGGAAAATAAAATACTTTTTAGTATTGATTCTCTTTAAGAAATTTGTTAAGAAAAATGTATTTGCTTATTTACAATGTGCAATTGAAAATTCCTGCACAGTTTGATTACGAAATTAGAGTTTCCTAAAATATTTATGATAAATTAATAAAAAATTCTAAGGAATTCCATAATTATGATTCTCCTAAAATTTAATAAGGAATACATTGTTTTCGGCAAAAGTTTTTTTCGTAAATCACATAAATAAAGTTTTATTTAATCTTTGCAAAAATGACGTTTTACTGACCTTATTATGGATTTATTAATTATCATCATTATTTATGAATTGTAGACCCGGCTCGTAGCGATAAATGGCATTTTTCTATACGATCAAACGGCATATTCTAACATTTTCTAATAAAAATTGTTACTAACAATTACGAAAATTGTTATTTTGTCTCATATTTAGTTTTTAAATCAATGTTTGTTTATTGTAGGATAAATTCAGTGAAACAAAAATTTACTTTTTCATTTAAAAAATGTTTACAACAAATGCTTTAATTATTTTGTAGTTAACTTTGTTAGTTAGTGATTGCAATAAATACTCTAATAATTTTTTTTTCAATTCTACGAGAAAGAATTCGTGTGGGACATTTTTTTGAATAAATTAGTACTTCCAATCTGTATATTTTATGTTTTATGAAGCTCCAAGTATATAAATGCCTTTGGAGATAATTAGAAATAAATCAATTTTGGTCAAAAAAATCAATAAAATAAGAATAATCTACAATAATAAAAAGAAGAAGTTTTAATGTATGATATTTAAAAATTTAAAAACGCTAAAAATATTTTTTTATATCAAGAATTATCAACAAAAAATCATCAAAAACCACCCTTACTATATAAACACTTATGGTGTTGAAAATTACAAGTTTAATTTTTGATATTTGGAAATTAAAAAACATCAAAAAACTTATTTTAATGCTGCAATTATTCCTAGTCGATTCAAATTATCGTTCCATCCTGTAATTTGGCAAGAGGGTAAAATTTTGTAAAATAAAATTTTATTTTAGCTTGTTTCGTTTTTCTAAAAAGTTATTTTTTTAAATGTTTATTCTTTAAAAAAATATTCATGACAGATTTGGAGCTCTATTTTAGGTAAGCCACTTTTTTCTAATAATTTGTTCCGTAGATTGTGTCGTTTGTTCAAGAATTTAAATTTTTACTTTGAATTTTGACACTTAAAAAAAAGCTGCGTCTTCCAACAAAAAATAATTGATTAATTTATAGATCTACTTTGCGTGTACAACTTTTTTTTTGTTGTTTTGCACGATTGAAACAAAAATTCGCTTGATATCAAAAAACTATTTAGTGAAAAAATTAGTTTTTCTTTTGGGTAAATCAATGTTGTCAAAAAAGCTTGTGTCGTTTATCTGATTCTTTAATTGTTATAGTTTTAATGGTGTTTTAAACGACTAAAACGATAACTAAGCGTTTTACCGATAAGTGATTATAATACAAAATTTTTAAATCCTTTTTTAAACCAAATTTTTTTCTATTGATTGATAAATCTTAAATGAAAAAACTATGAATATAAAACCAAATAATTACAAAGCTGACATTTTCAATTGAAAAAATTAACTTTGAATAAAAACAGAAGGAATTTTAAATAAAATAGTTTAATCTTCAACTACGAAGATAAATATTGAAAAAAGTAGTTCAATATTCAACCAAACAGTTCAATTTTTCACCAAAAAAGACAAACTATTATTAAAACATTTAATAGTTAAATTTGGAAATACCGAAAAAACTATTAATTTTCCGCCAATAATGATTCAACTGAATTTTCAGTTGACAAACCTGTAGCATTGTAGTTGAAAAACGAGCACAAGAGGATGTTTCTTGAAAATGGGAGTAATTAAATCTCGGGAACAAATTTTTTGTATGATTTTATGATACCAGATAATAACAACGATCACGTAAATTCAAACAAAGTGCATTATTTTTAATAAAAAAACTTTCGAAACATACAAAACACATTTATTTTAATAATTTTTTTACAATTGAAATTTTCTTCCTGTGTCTTTTCACAAATTTTTTAAAATCTTTTAAAGTTTAATAAGGTTTCCTTATTTTTTGGTAGAAAACATTCTCTACAACTTCACTGCTTCTAATTTTTTAATTAAATATTTCTATAGCTGAAATTGTGAAAAAAATCTTTTAAGAAGGCCATATTTAAAAAAAAACATGTTTTAACATTTTTCACTTATTTCACAACGATCCAATAGAAATGAAAATTTAAAAATATTTGTTATAAAAAAATAAGTAAATCGAAATTGTTTCTTGGAAATTGGTGGCGATTCATCACTTGATTTGCACTCAATTTGTATAATGAATGGACAAAAATAGTTTTTAGTTGACTTAATTAAAGTTAATAAAAAAATTCGTTATTTTAAAAGCAATTTTGATAAAAAAAAATATCCACATAGGGTATTTTTGCCAGAATAAATAAAAAATAAATAAGGTCTTTCCTAAGTACGATAATTGGCCAAAAAATAAAAATTAATATTAATTTAAACTACCTTCATTAACAAATGCACTATTTGGCTATTTCTGGAGTTATAAACTTTTTTTTTCGATGCGACTATCTGTAAATAACTAACTTCTAAATTTTAAGTACATTTTAAAAAAGTAAATAATTTATCATTGTAAAAAACAATTATTTAAGCAAATTTTCATCATTTTAAATATTTATAGATTAATTACTGATTTTTCATGAAATTATGGCCAGTTATCTAGTAATGATATTTTGCTATGAATAGATAAAATTTGATAATTTCTGAACCAATCTTAATTAACAAAATCATTATTTCGGCTGTTTTTCAGCATTTATATTTTTGTGTGTGTAGTTAACTGCTAATAACCTACATTAAAACTTTTTTAATGGTGTAATAAAACAGTCCACTATTTCTATTTTTATTAACAATTTAATTACAATTTAATTTTGTGAATAGATATGAAACTTCGCTTTTATTTCCAAGTAATATATGATCGAGGAAAAAGAAACAGTTTATTTGTTAGATCAAAAATATCTGATACGAATATTTGTTTATAAAAATGACTCTCAAAGTAACAATTTATTTATTAACTCTTATCAATTAAAGAAAAAACTATATTTTCCATAAATTTTTCAAATTTAGTGTGAATTCAGTGACGAATGGCCCTCAGTCCCCACGGAATCATTTTTATTCCGGTATACTTCGAAAGTAAATTTTGTTTAAAATATTTTTCCTAATCAAACAAAAAGTTTAAAACCGGCCACGACAGTTTGTTCCGAAATTTTATTAGCTATCATTAAAAAAAAAGTTAAAATCAGATAATAAATGTCTTCTGAAAATCAATTTGTCCACGAAAGTTTTTTTTGCGCACGGTGCATTGTTACGAATGAAATATTTATTCTAGCTGATAGGGCTAAACTGATGAGAAAGTTATGAAATGAAAATTATGAAAATAAGAAAAAATACCGATAAAGAGTAAATTTTATTAGCATCATTTTTTTAACGTCCATAAACAGCCTAAAAAGATTTTCTACCAAAAAAATTAATTTTTAACCAACCATTTGCACCAGCAACTAATCAGTTCAATGAAACAGTTCAACTTTGAACAAAATAGATCAATCCTTAAAGCAAAAACCGATACTTTCTAAAGAAAAATAAATGTTTAATATAGTATTATTTATAAAGTATACATAGTATATAGTATAATATTATTTATTTATTTATATTTATAGTACTATAGTGGTCAAACTTACCACAAAATTGGATAAAAACCACAAGGGGAAGAAGCAGAGTTTCAATAGGGATTTTCATTTTTCTTGTCAGGTATGGTTAAAAAAATGATAATTCTGTATCAATTCCACCGCTTTCTATGCCCGAAAAATGTGTTAAAATAACGAATTATTTCAATGGGGTTACCCACGTGTTACAAAAAATAGAAAATCTCATCAGCCGGAACACAATATAGAAATAAAAAACAGCGCTTAATAGACCTTGGTTTCTATCTTTCTACTAACACCCGGGAAAAATGTATCAATCACTATTTGCCTCGTAATTCTCAAAAATTTAAAAATGTATCAAATTAATCTCAAAGACTTTGTTACTTTATCAATCAGAAAACAGTTTACCTTTAAATAAGAAAGGATAAATTTTCTAACAAGTATGATCATTTTTCACCCTAATAGATGAATATAAAAAAATTCATTTTAGACCAAGTTGTTGCATTTATAACCAGTTAGTTTAATTTTAAGAAAGGGTGAAGAATCCAAAGGAATGAATTTTATTTCTAAAAGATAAATTTTAAAAAAGTAAAATTTTTAACAAAATAAATGAACTTTTAACTAAGTGATCAAATTTTGAACGTGAAAAATCAAATTTCTAAAAATAGAAGAATTTTGAAACTAAAAGACGATTCTTAAATAAAACGGTTTAACTTGCAACGAAAACATATTTTTCAGTCAAAGATGAAATAAAATTTAAATAAAATTATTTTATTTTTTAAGTAAAATAATAATTTTCTAACAAAGACAATATTAATTCTTTAATAAGAAGTTAAAGATTCAAAAGAGTACTTGAACTTTCACTAGAAAAACATTAATTCCTAATCAAAAATATAATATTTGATATTTCTAACCAAAAAAAAATTTGCAAGAAAAAAGGAGAATAATAAGGGAAAATACAAACTTTAAACCAATAGGATTAATTTTGAAGAAATAAGATTAATTTTTGAGACTAAGGGACGAATTTTCATCAGAATCAGTACATTTTCCAAAAATATTTAAATTTTCAAATTATTATATATGAATTTTTTAACAAAAATGGAATATGTTAATATGGATGAAAAAGTAGTGAACAAAAACGGAATTTGTTAATTTCTAGATGAAAAAAATTACTTTTTAAACAGAAAAAATCGAATTTTAAAAAAAAAGTTAAATTTTCAACCATAGGTGAAATTAAAAAAGAATTAATGAAGTACTTCTACCAAGAACTTAATTTTCAACAAAAAATGTATTTATAATCAAAGAGTGAAACTCATGTTCTACCAAATGAATGAATTTTCAACAAAATAGATACAATTTCAAATAATCTATAAAAATTTTGAATTTTCAGGCCAAAAATACAATTTTTATCAAAAAATTAATTTTCAACAAATAAGTTCATTTATAACAACAAACAATCATAATTTTGAAAAAGACTGTTATCTTTTCAAAACGGCAGATGAAATTTTCTACGGAATAGTTAAAATTTTAAATTTAGAATTTGAATTTTGAACTTAAATTATTTATTTTCAGTCAAAATCATTTTTTTTTTTTTAAATTATTTCAAATTTCAAATGTGCAATTAAATTTTTAAACCATCAAAGATGAATCCTCAAAAAATGTAATAGTTAACGCTTGTAAAAAAATTATTTTTATTGAAATAAATAAAAAGTTAAATTCAATTTAGAAATTCGAAACTAAAATCTTCATTTATAATTTAGATTTTAGTTGAATTTTCCAGACCAAAATTGTAATTTTTTCACAAAAAATAATTTTCTGCGAAAAAAATTGAAATTTCAATTAAAAAAGAATCATTTCAACGAAAATGGATCCATTTTTATCAAAATAGTTGAATTTTCTACAAATTAGTTGCTTTTTTCACCAAAAAGATGAAATTTATAGTAAAATTAATGAATTTTGAATGAGAAGCGTCCATTTTTTTAATGTTGAACTTTTATTCAAAAAATATTTTAATCCATTTTTCAACACAAGAATATAAATTGTAAACAAAAAGTAAATTTTTCACTAAATAGGTAAATTTTCAATAATACACTTAGAATTTCCAACCATAAAGTATGAATTTATAACAAAATAGTTCAATTTTTATCCAAAAAGTTGCGTTTTAATCCAAAAAAGATGAAATTTTTCTTAAGACAGGTGAATTTTTAATTTAGACAAAATAATAAAAAAAATAGATGAATTTCAATCCAAAAAATATTTTAATTCTCTTCTCAACAGTTAAATATTAAATTCAAACAAAAAGTAAATTTTCTGCAAAAGAAGATGAATTTTATAATCAAAAAGACAAATTAAAAAATTCAAATTTTGAACCGAGCAGTGGCATTTTTGTCCTAAGAACATAAAAATTCTACTCAAACATGTGAATTTTTAAATCAAATAGAAAACTTTTCAAAAAAAGTGTCGACTTTTTATCCAAAAAGATTTCAGTTGACTAGCAAACACCAGAATACAAATTTTAAACAAACAGTATTTTTTTTAGAAAATAGTTGAATCTGCAACAAAACAGATGAATTTTTATCCAATAAGGGTGCAATATTTCTACTAAAAAATTTTAATTACTAAATATTTTTGAAAAAATAATTTTCATCCAAGGGAGATTTCAGTTGACTTATCAGGAAAAAATGAAAACAGTTGTATGTGTAAACAAAAAGAATAAATTTTTACGAAACTAATTAAATTTTTAGCCGAATAATAAAATTTGCAAATGACTAAAAAGCTAATCTTGAGAGAAAATTTTTTGCCAAATTTTCAAAAATTGCGTACAGGATTTGGATAGATTTTGGCTAAAAGTGGAAGTTTTCAAGCAATTTAAAAATATGTCAAGGTATTTAAAAAGATTTCTAGAAACCCCAAAGTAGTTAAGAAGATTTCAAGGATTGTCGAATTTTTTAGAAATGATTCAAAAAATTTTCGAAAGATTTTAAGTAATTTTGGAAGCTGAAGAATTGTTTCATTGGTTTTCATGTAAATATTAATCATTTTTCACATTTTAAAGGGTTTCTGAAGACTTAAAAATTTCTTATGATATTTTATTGGAAAAAATGAAAATATAATGAATTTTCAAAAGATTTCAAGACATTTTATGAAATTTTGAAATGTTTAAAAGGTTCCAAAATATTTTAAAAGCGATCAAATCATTATTAAATACCACCGTATTCAACTATTTTGTTCAAATATCAATTTTTGTTGGTATTGAAGTTTTACAACTAAAAAACTAACTATTCTCTTTCTTGTTGAAAGTTGATTAATTTTAGATAAAAATTCAAGTCATATTTTCAAAATTCATCTCGTGTGTTAAAAATACGTTGTTTTTGTTAGAAAAATAGTTTTCTTTGTTGAAAATGTATTTGTTTTTCTCTTTGAAAATTCAACAGTTTGTTTGAAATTTTTCTCCCTCTTGACTGGAAAATCTTCCTCAGCTAAAAATTTAACTGATGTTGGAAAGTCGCATTTTTCTTATTGAATTCAACTGTTTTTGATTAAAAATTAAAATCTTTTTTTTCGAAATTTCATTTGCTACATTTTTTGTCCATAATTCATTTATTTCAGAATAAAAATGTAATTACTTAGTTAAAAATTAAACTGTTTGGTTGAAAATTAATTTCTTTTTTAAAGATTTTTTATTTCAATTCTTAGTTCATCACTTTGGTTGAAAAATTAGCTGCTTTATTGGAAATTAATTTTTAAAACTAAAAATGATGTTATTCTTGTTGAATTTTACATCATTTTAGTTAAGGAATTTTATTTTTTGTTTCACATCAGTTTATTTAACTCTAAATTCATCTATTTAAAATTTAGTTGAAAAATTAGCTCTTCCTCTAAAAAAGATTATTCTTCTCTGTTAAAGATCTATTTGGTTAATAATTCAACTATTAAGTTAAAAATTGGTATATTTTGTGAAAAATACAATATTTTTACCTAAAAAGCTTTAAAATTGAATTGAAATGTATGAGAAGATAAAAATAAACATTCGTTCAAGTTATTATTCAAATACTTTTAATAAATGGCAAATATTTAAATAGCTGCCCACTATGAAAAATTATAGAAGGGTAATTAATTTAATTTCTAATGATATATGAATTAAAAATTTTTAAAAAATAGCTTTTATGCTGAGGTGTGAATTTTTTTTTTTTTTAATTGAAAGCATATAAATAAAAATTGTTCCATTTGAAATGAACCAAAATTTTAAGTTAATCTACCAGATACAAAAATTTCAAGAAACGAAATAGACTAGTACTGATGACTTTTGCATGGAAAAATTATTTTAAAAATCTCACAGAATTTTCTTTTTTTTTCATCAGAGCTTTTTCAGGAAAACCCACTAAAAACGTCACACTTATTTCTTTCTTTTAATTCTTGTAACTGTTAATTAATTTTTGAGACAAAAGTACTAAAAAATTTCTGTTTTTTTCAGAAATTTTTACAAGTGCTGGTCGGACTTTTGTATTAAAAATGAGGAAAAAGTCTTACCTATTTTTTTTTATTTTCAGCAGGATTTTTTTTAGTAAAAAGTTTTAATTGCTAAAAAAATAATAAAAAATAAATTTTCTTTTAAAAATTGATACAATGTACAAAAAAATTATTAGGTAAAAGTCAGTTACACAAAAAGAATGTAAAAATTGATTATTAATCGTTTTTAATCGGACAAAAATTTTTTTTTAATCTTACAAAAAAAAATCTTATTAAGCAGAAAATTAATCTTATGGAAAACTACACAAGAGATGCAAAAAGTAAATAGACAAAAGTTGTTCAGCTAAAAAGGGAGACGAATTTGTTTTTCACCATTTTTTATAGGATTCGTGGTTTTAGTTTTAATTGATCAAAATAGCATTGAAAATAAAGAAATTAAATTTTGTAAACACAACGTAAGGTAAGAAAAAATATTATTCAACAAAAATTTTACACCTAAGAAGGATCTATAGAATAGTAATTCATCCCTTTTTGATTAAACACGCAGTATTTGTTTTGATCGTCAAAAACATCATTGAAATTAATAAATACGTTTTTTTTTAAATGACAGAAT
Organism: Belonocnema kinseyi; assembly: GCF_010883055.1. Lineage (NCBI taxonomy): Eukaryota > Metazoa > Arthropoda > Insecta > Hymenoptera > Cynipidae > Belonocnema > Belonocnema kinseyi. The sequence goes on from NC_046666.1 coordinate 26,450,241, forward strand.
GTATGTGACAAATAATTCTATTTTTAAATTAGTTGCTATATGCCATGAACCTGATTAATAATTTGAAAAAAAATTATTTTGAAAAGTAAGGGATTTTGAAAAAATATCTTGAAAAAGCATGAGAATTTTTATGAGAGACATTTTAAATAACTTTAAAGGAAAATAAATTAGGAGTTTCTATTGTATTTTAAATTATTTTAGTGCGAGTGAAAAAAATGTGTGCTAAAAATGTTACAAAAATCATATTCTGGTATTTGAATAATCATGGTCTTGAAAAATTGCTCATAATAAAGTTAGGGAGTTTTGAAAATGCAAAATGAAATTAAAATAAACAACTTTTTTTTGACGATTTTTTTATTTTGAGCGTGTTAATATTTTCAATCAAATAAATTTTTCTGGAAATAGCCGCATTGCATTGAATAAGATATGGTAAAATCTATTGAGAAAACGGGTTTGTCTGAAATTTTACGCTTTATTGAAACAATAAGAAGCCACACTGTGAACTTGAAAATAGGCCACGTTTATTCGACCTACATCACGTATTTGCAAGTCACGGCTTTCAATAAAAAAAAAATTTATTATTCATACATTTTTTCACCTTGCATTATTTCCTAAATAGCAACATTTTTCTCTAAAAATTTTTCTGTCACGAAAATTTCAAAAGCATTTTTGTCGCGCTTCCTCAATGCAGATTGGGTAATTTGAAATAGTCGAAAGAAGGAATTTTTGTATCATATTCAATGTGCATGTTCCTTTAAGTAGCTACTGATATACTTTTTGCTTAAATTAATAAAAATATATATTAATCATTAAAAATTTTATTAATTATTAAATCATTAAGTAAACATTTGACAAGAAGCTGAAAAATAAAAAAATACCGCAACTTTCGAGCAATTACCTAAAGAAAGATAATTATGAACAATCATAAATTGTTGTATCTATTTTTGCAGTGAATAGTGAATAATGTTTTTTAAAGCATATACCGCTTTTTTGGTGTTGAAAACTGTTTAATTAACAAAAATTTTCCGACATTTTTTAACCTGTATTTCAGGTCCTTTTCAAGGCTTATTTATGGAGATAAAAGAAAAATCGCTGAAAACTACGTTCAAATTTCAATTAATTTGTTTGTAACCATTGTTATTGTTTGCGCATAATTTTTTTATAAAAAAGAAAAAAAATTAGCAGATGAGAATATGCATCGTAATATTTAAACTTGGTTTAAAAATTAAGAAGTATCATTTACGATATAAGCTAAGAAATCTCAAGGATGTTTTCCTATGAGATTTTTTATGTTATATCGTTAACGATAAGTTTTTAGTTTTTAAACGAATTTTAAATTTTACAATGCATATTTTCGTCATTTTACTCCTTTTTTTTAAATAAAAAAATTATATCCGAACAATAACAGTGATAACGAACAAATTAATTGAAATTTCAAGTAGTCTTCAGCTATTTTTCTTTTATCTCCATAAATAAGTCTTGAAAAGGATCTGACATACAGATTAAAACATGTCGGTAAATTTTGTATGATTAAAAATTTTTTAACATCAAAAAAGCGTTATATGCCTTAACAAATATTATTTAATCATAAATCGTCCACAAAATTATTTTTGTCAGCTTTCATGAATTATTACTCTACAAATTAAGTTAAAATTTGACAAACAGTGGAAAATTTCAGCAAAAACAGCAATTACACAGGCCTGCAAATAATGGGGTCAAGGCCTCAAATTTAGCGAAAAACGCCTTTTTTGGGTACATAACCTCAAATATCTTAAAATCCTGACTTTATAGGCCAATTCTGACCCCGCATTCGGATTCTACGTGAAAAATTACTTTGGAAATGACCCTCTAATTTCTAACAAAAAAAAACGAAAAACAAAAAACAAAAATTAATTTAGTTAACTTTAATTACTTATTTACCGGGCTCTAATTAAGATTTAGAACAAGAGTTGAAAATTTGTTTAAAAATTGCAGTTTTCTAGCATCATTCTAAAAAAATATTCTTAACAATAATAATATGTTGTTTACACAATCATAAAGAAAAGATTTAAAACATTAATCATCACATTACTCTAATTGAAACATAGACAAAACGTGGAAATTAAACAAAAACGCAACTTTATCACTCTATTCTAACCTTTAAATATTAAAAAATGGATATATTTTATAGTGAATTTGAAACAATTTCCAGGATTATTTAAAATTCACATATGTTTTGAGAGAATTTCAAGCTATTTAGCCAAATAAGTTACCAAAGTTAAAAAAAACCGATGATGTAAAGATTTAAATTGTGTGAGTAAATGCAGTCATTAAAAATATTATTTTTTGCTGAATTTATAAATCAAGTTCAAAATCGAGTAATGTTGTGCTTTATGGCATGCTTTAAAGTTATTTAAAAATGATAAGATAACAATAATTTATGCTGCACTTACTTATCGAATTGGAAAGAACCAGAAAAATGAAAAGCAGAACAAGGATTCGCATTTTCTTAACTGAACGAACAAATGGCCATCGAGGAATGTTGGAGAAATTTGGACTAATGATTATTCTCATGTTTCATGTATTTATAAATCAGTTTCTCCAGAAGGTGAGATTTTTGGCCTCGCCCCTTTCTCAACTGGGAGCAACACATGCAAAGTCTGGTGTCAGTGAGTCGGCTCTGTCACCTGGTGCGAAGAACAGCCTCGTGTAAAGCCGAAATTGCACGAACACCAACCCGAACTCGCCCCCCTTCCCGAATGACGATCTAACTGCTCTGCAGATTTTTTTCGATTTTTAAATCACGAATTAACTCAGCATCATTATATTTATAGCGAAGTGGAAAATATAATTTCCAGTATGTAGATATACAGGGTGTCCATAAAGTTCTGGACCCCCTAAATATTTCCTCAAGTAAAATATTTTTTATTGAGGTCGAACTCATTCTTGAAGTAACTTTTAACGAGAAACTCAATCGTGACCTTTAATTTCACCTTAAAGATGAGTTTAAAGGTAATGTCAAGGTCAACCTTTTTAAATGGAAACTTCCCTTTTTGAGTTTGGAAATTGCGCCTTTAATCGCGACCTTTAATTTAACTTTGTTCAGGTTTGAATGAATTTAGAGGGACCCTTAAGGTCAAGTTGAACCTATGACTTAAATACATATTTGAACAAAAAATTTCCGCTCTATCGATTTCCAATGTAAAAAGGCGGATATCCATTTATTTAAAGTTGACCTTGAAATGATCTTTGAGGCCATCTTTACAGACAAATTTAAGGTCAAAATGAAATGCGCCTTTCGGACCTTGCTTAAGTTATAATGACCTTAGAGTGACCTTTAAGTTCAAATTAAAAAAATAACATTAATACATATTTAAGCGTGAAATTTCCTGCTCTATCCATTTCCAATGTCAAAAAGAGGCAGTATGCAGGGAGTTGGGAACTTTGTGGACACCCTATATGTATAAAAGACAAGATTGCAGGGCCTGAAATGCTTCAAATTTTGTGCTGCATATCGTACTCATGTTTTGAGTGAAACATTAATTTTTAACAAATAAAAAAAAGCGGAATAAGTTTTCCAAAAAATAGAGTAGTTGAATTTTCCGATAGAAAATTAAATTTTCAACAAAATAGTTCAATTTTCAGAGAAAGATATTAATTTTCAACTAAAAAAGATAACGTTTAACCCAAAAATGGAATCGTTACATTTTTATTACAAAGAAGGTTATTAACGAAAAAACGAAGTTTCAACAATATATTACAATATTCATCAGCAAAAAAAAGAATTTCCAACCATATAGATGAATTTACCACAGAAGAAATAAATTTAAAAAAAAATAGATGAATTTTCGAACGAAAAAAATAATTTTCCTACAATCAAGACGCATTTTTAACCGCAAACTAGAGTTTTAAACTAAAAAGGATTTTTTCACAAGAAATAGAACATTTACATTTTCAGTTACAATAAATTTTTTATACACGGTGGTTTCTGGGTTATTTTTTGTCCTAGCTTTGATCTAAGGGTTGGTGGCGATTTGATAGTTGAGCTCGTGTGGAAAGCTGTTGGGGCGCCGTCCGGGCGTTTTCGTTGCTGACTGGTTAGGGCCGGTAGATACCGAGGCCCGAACTGCGTGGAGCGCGACGACTAGTAGACGTCGATCGGCTGTCAGGGCGCAAACCGGGCGCTGGAGTAGCTGACAGGAGAGTGCCTAACGGATGCGGGCGTGATTCTGGAACGGCGGATGGTTCGTAAGAACCCGCTGCGTACGCTGAGAGGTCGTCTTGCTCACCCCGTCAGCTATCGGGGTACTGACAAGGCGCAGGTGTGGCAACTCCTATTTCTCTCAGGACTGGTGTAGATGGGAACCGGTTCGAGAGGAACCGAAACTCGTCGATGGTGGCCGACCTTAGCTGGATCGGGGCTGCGGCAGGGCTCGGACGGGTAGCCCTCGATTGCTGGCTTGAATGAAGGCATCGAGCTGAGCTATTGATTTCTGGACGGGTCAACGGCTGCTGGGCGGCTGCAAGTAGGTGCGAGGGGCACCCTGACTCTGGATAAACAGGCGCCAAGCCTGTAGGCCGTCCATGGGCTGGCGTGGTCTCTTCAGGGACGGTGGAAACCGAAGCCCCCCGATATTCACTGCGGATGGATGCTTTCTGTGCCTCGGGCGGACCCGAGACGTGCCCGAAGGCGATGAGGACAACGGTCTTCAATACGATAGTTCGCATTGAAGGCGTTAAGGAAGAGAGGTCGAGGGTGGCGGGGCTGCGAACGAGCGATCCGACCTCTGAAATGAAAATTGCGAGGGTTGCGGGGATGTAAAAGCACTCCGAACTCTAGAGAGAGAGAGAAAGAGAGAAATAGACTCCGTGGCGAATGGGAAGGCGATAATGCTGGGATGCTGAGAGAGAGAGAGAGAAGGAGCTCGGCGGAGCTACAAGAGCAGACCGCCACTGAGGAGGAGAGAGGAGAGCAAGTTAGAAAAAAACTGAAATTGATTTAAATTCAAAACTCTATAGCTCAGAAAACACTGATACAAGTATCGTAACTTTTTCGAGGGAGGTTAGTCCTGTGAGATCGTTGGAGCGAGAGTGCATTTTCGGGTCTAATTCCATTACAGGCAATGCCCCACCCTGTTAGCGAACCATCTGAAAAAATTTCGAAAGAATATTCCGCCGAATGTATACAGTCTGTTGCCTCGGAATTATTTTTAGCCACCACAGTAAATCGGGCCTTAGGTTTCTTGATAATAGCATCTTGCTGTCATAGCTGTCAATTGGTCAATCACTTCTGCAACAATTTTAAACTCGGAATTTGACCACTTTCTCTCTGAAAACAAAACCCTCTGGAAAACCTGAGTTTCGAAAGGAATTTTATACCCTTCTATCCAAGATAATATTATTTTCTCCGATGTTAATTGCTTCCAACTATGAATAAAATTAGCGAGTCTACCCGCTAGGTTACCTACTTTGGCTAATGACGCCTTTTCTGTGAATATTCCTGCTTTCGATTGGTCCTGCAGCTATATTCCGGTCTCCGATTGTACTCATGTCTCCGACGACTGTTCCTGTGGTTGTGCGATGATGGGGTCCTGTTTGACGTCGCTATTTTGAACCCGCTCGACGTCGATGGCATCGAAAAATGAGATTTCTGACGGAGCGGGTTCCTCGAGTTTTTTGAATTATTAACTGCGCTTTTGGTGCAAGTTTCAAAACGTTGTATGATTCGTCCATTAAGCTTTGAGCTTTAATTGTTTCTAGCAAATTCTTTCCAAACAAGAACTCGTCAGAAGTCGAATTGCGTAATGTTTCCCTATAAGAAACATTCAGATTTGATGAGCCAGGGACGCTTTCGATTTGAGCTGCTTCTCCGAAATTCTGTCGTCCCTCTTAATTACCGACTCAAGACTTATTTTAATTAATAAATCTTTAATTGCTGGATTCAGTGTTGAAGGTTCGATGTCCGAGCAGTTTGATGGAGGTGGATATTTAGCTACTAATTTTTCCAAATCCTCTTTAGGGAGACTTTGCTTCAAAATGTCACTCCAACGGCTGACAGCTTGCTCTCGAATGGGCTTTGACAATATTTTTTCTGAAATAACACGAGGTCTGAGAGCTTTCAGCACGTCCTCCGTAAAAAGAATTCCGTCCCCAAGTGCAGCTGTCGCTTGAGTTGCCGCTGAAGATGCAGGTGAGACTACTTTTTCCAAAGCATCTGTTTGTTCTTGTTAAACTATCAATAAATCTGCTGGAGCCAAAAAATCTAAGGGGCCGACATCACGAGAGCGATCATTCCTGCGTTTAGGATCCTTTCTCTGATTGTCGGATCCAGAACTAACTGAAAATGAATCAGACGAGTCACCGGATTTTGAAGAACTATACTGACCTAAAACATGACCGAGACGAGGGAGGTTAGGTTATAACCTAAAAACAGCCTTTACGCACACAAATTTTCTTATTAAGCAGGGAGTTGTAAGTTGGTAAGTTTGTAAGTTTATTCGTTTGGGATTTAGACATCTCATTATACAATTAATAACTTAAACCAGAGGGAACTCTCACAACAAATTCATTATAGAAATTGCTAGAAGTCTTAACTCCTTAAGAAGATAAAGAAGACTTCCGGCCTGTAATGTTAGATTTTATAGTCATAACTATCTCTTACAGGCTAGAGCCTGAAGAGTAAGCTCTGAGAACAATATGTGAGATTGTAAAAATTCATATAGAAGACTCCTTGGATGGAAGAAAATCAGGATCTATTCATCGTAACTCCTCTGATATCTGAAAACAAAACAAAAAATATAGGTTATCGGCACTTACTGCACTTGCGATATTTCCTTTTATATTTCTGTTTAAATCTCTTTTTCTTTTCTTATAAACCATTTTCCAATTTTCGTTTGGATAAACGTCAAAACGTGTGTGAACTCTGATACACAAGAAAAAGAAGTGATAATGTAATATATAACATTTCTAATTTTCACCGAAATTTATAATTTTATTTGGACAGTTTGCAAGTCTTTTACCTATTTATAAGAAATTTTGACAAAAATTTTTATAAATTAGAAACAAAATTTGAAAATTTTGAAAATACTTTCATTTTTAAAATTGTGGGCTAATCCAAAAATTCGGCTAGAACAGTTTTGAAATATATTTGGTATCTACTGAAAATTTTAAATGAAATTTTTGGATTTATAACAAATATAATTTTTTCTATTTTTTGAAAATTTTGAAGTTTTTGAAACTTATATAACTTTTATAATTTTCATCAAAATAAAAATATGTTTTAGATAATTTGCAAGTCTTTTAGCCATCTATAAAAAAATTTGACAAAAATGTATAAAATTTGAAAAAAAAAGTTTAATTTTGAAAATGAACTCAATATTTTAATTTTCGTTCAAAATGTCTGATTAACGAACTTAACCTTCATTTTTGGGACCTTCAGAAGTGTGTAAAATGTTTTAAACAACGTTCCCAAAAAGACCCATAAGTGAAAAACTGTGATTTGCAATTTTTTCGCGCTAATTATTCATTTTCTTCGTTTTTTTAATGCAAATTGTTTCTAATTCATGAAATACTACTTTATACTAATAATTGGAACTTTTAAACAAATTTGTTTCATAATTTATCATTATTTTTGAAACTTTAGTCTTTCAATCGAGTTAGATAGAAGATGTTTTTTCGAAAATGTGCTTTTTTTGTATAATTTTCAATTGGATTGAGCTAACAGTTAATTAACGTTAACAAAAATAATTTCTTCAAACAAATTATTATTTATCATAATATTCTTCTTAAACACTGCTAGAAATTTCATTTTTTCTGTCGTTTTAAAATTTTGGTCCACGCATTACTCAAAGTTAGTTAATATCCAATTGAATTCAACCAAAATAATTCATTACACAAATTATTATTGTTTATGAATATATATTTATCTATATTAATGCCAGATACCAGGTGTATACATATGAAACCGGTATTGCCATTTAGCGGCCAGTAGGCACACTTGTAGGCACTGTCGGAACTTACCATTTGTGCTAATTGGCGTA
>NC_046666.1:26458358-26462201 GCF_010883055.1 Belonocnema kinseyi
GGCGCATACTTTGAATAAAATATTTGTTATCATTCTCTTGAAATAAATGTGTTTTTTTCTTGAAAAAATACCGGTTTCATATGTATACACCTGGTAGTTGCGATTTTTTACTTGTTTGTAGTTTTTAACTTTTTGTTTAATCTTGACTCAAAAAATTAATGCAGGATAAAAAGAAATAATTTTTTAAACAATTTACTATTGTTGATACCTTGCAGAAAATTGAAAACTACACATTAGAGAGAATGATATTTTAAAGAATCTCTTTCTTTTTTGTGGACATTTTCGTTCTAAAATAAAACAGATATTTAAAGTCTTTTTTAAATTTTCTATATTGATCATCTTCAATGTGAATTTTTCTCGAAGTAGCCCCATTTTTCCACTTTTAATCACAAAATAAAAATGCAGTTTGACATGAGAAATTTTTTATTGTTCATCTACATTGCAAAGTGCACACGTTGAACTATCGCTAAAAAAAGGAATGAAAGTAGATTTCCCAGCATAGTGGTTTACAAAAATCTGCGGAATGGCAATGATTTTTTTCGTACAGAAGAACTATAGACGGCAATGGTATTCTCCTCCGTTTGCACTGTAATATATATGAAGCCTTGAGCTGGATAATTGCCCTCACGCCATTGTGCGTTAAGAGGATAAAGGTTACGATGCAATATGAATGATTCAGCTAAATAATATATGGATTCTGCTACACGTATATGAGCGGTTATTCCTTCAGTCGGAATATTATCCTGAGATACGTCGTCATTTCTTTGCATTATTGCCTCCGCATAGAGGCCGCCATGAAAATGCATATAAGCACGAAACCCTGGCCTAGTTTTGTCATTCTCTAGCCAGGAGGATAATCTGGTGCCAGGATAAGAGTTCTCGCCAAAGTAGCAAGTTCCATTCTGCAATCTTATTTCAATACTGTTTCTATGAAGATATACACCTACAGGTGGACCTAATTCGGAAAGAAAAAAAATATGTGATGAGTGTAACAGCTGATCAAGTCAGCTCTAAGATCAATATTTTTTCACCCATATTGAGAAATAAAAGTTTAAATAACGCGGAATTTTTCTCGGGAAATGTTAATAAATAATAAAGGATCGTTTGTGGCCTTGTAAAGAGTTGGAGGAAGAAAAAAGTTTATTTATACAAATAATGATTATCGACGGACACATTTAGGTTTTACAGCAGAAGTTTGACTTTTAACTTTCTCTAACGGTAACCATGCAATCTGTTTTACCCACAGACCCCTAGAAGTTCGAAGTTGTCTACTCGCTGCGCTAGTGCTGCATTAACACAGCTGATACCAGACTGATACGTATGTCAGACCAAATTTTGCCCTATTTAGTTAATATCTTCGTAAAATGTAATTTTTTCTGTATAAGTGTAGTTAAAGAATAGGTTTTATTTTTTAATTACTATTTACTGAAGTAATAAAATAATAATAATGACTATTAATTACAAATATATTACAGAAATAAAGTTTTGTTCCATGCATGTGATCCATTTTCCCCTCTCAGCTTTTAACAAAGTGAAGTTAGCTGATGGTGGAAGTGGAACCACCCAATTGAGGTTTTCATATCCCAACTTTTTCCTGCCGGCTTATTTGATTTATGTTTCCAGTTTGTACTATGAACCAATGATGCCAATGTTAGCACCCTGAGCTACTGCGCTTGCGTTAGGGCTGAGAGCTGGTTAGCCACACTTGGCGGGCGATTCAAAATTAAATTGAAAAAAAACAATTCTTGTAATTTAAATAAATAATTATAAAAATATGCACAAGAATGTATTAAAATTGTGTAAATTTTGATTTTAGACAAGAAAAAGGTGTATAGCACATATTTGATAAATAACAGTTTATTGTCATTGAACTCCAAAAACTGACTTATAGTTCACAAAACATTTTGTAATAGATACATTTGTTGAAATACCATAAACTGTGCCTGCAACTTGATATATAGAAGTTAATCGTAGAATTTAATGATGATAATATTTGAATTTTTCTAAAAATAATTTCAGCTGAGAATATTGTTCTTTTCTATTAAAAACTTATAATTAATTATTTTCAATCACTTTTCCAATAAAATCCCTTTTCGAATTAAATATTTTCAGAAATATTAGTCAGTCATTCAAATCAAATTAAAATAAACTTTTATTCATCAAATATATGTGTTATAAATTTTTTTGTCTGAAATCAAAAGTTACACAATTTGTATACATTCTTGTGTATATTTTAATAATTATTTATTCAAATTACAAGAATTATTTTTCAATGTAATTTTGAATCGCGCTTCAAAGGGTAGAAAACCAGCGCTCAGGCCTTTAAATAACGCGGAAATTTTTTTCGGGAAATGTTAATAAATAATAAAGGATCGTTTGTGGCCTTGCAAAGAGTTGGAGGAAGAAAAAAGTTTAATTAGAATAATAATGATTATCGACGGACACATTTAGGTTTTACAGCAGAAGGTTGACTTTTAACTTTCTTTGACGGTAATCATGCAATCTGTTTTACTCACAGACCCCTAGAAGTTCGCAGTTGTCTACTCGCTGCGCTAGTGCTGCTTTGACACAGCTGATACCAGACTGATACGCATGTCAGACCAAATATGTTTATTCGCATTTCAAGTGCAAACATTAGTTTTTAAATTATTTGTGCATAATGTTCGTGAGCGATTTTTGTTGTTTTGTCCCAATTTGATCAATATAAACCTCATAACTAGCCGCTTGACAACATTGCAAATTGCTTGCAGGGTATGACGACAGCACGGTCAGTATTTCTCCAAAATAGAAATTTAAAAAAATATTTTTTCACTATTCTAATTATTTAGGACCAGAGACAAATTCTTGCATGCCTTCTATTTATCGTTCCAAATTTTTAACACGACATCTCATTCCGTGCAGACGTAAGTTGGGAAAGAAAACTTCCACTGGTATTTTCTTCAAAAAACAATTTTTCTCTCAAAATTTCCACCGGAACAAAGCAGAGACATGGACTTTATTACCTCCTTTTTCATTTCGTAAACTTTCAGAGCGATACCTCATTTCGCTTAGACGTAAGTTGGGAAAGAAAAATCGAAGACCAGGTTTGGTCACGTGACCCTCTCGTCACATCGCCTTAATGACATTTTGATAGACTAGCAATTAAAACTTTTAACCATTTTAAACAATCATTTGTCAACAGGAAAGAGACATTAAGGTCCTTCTTTTACAATAATAGGGGATTAATTATTTTAAAAAATTAATTTATGTTAGGGTGGAGTGAAAATGATCAAATGAGTTGAACCCCTGGAGTTGGGCAAACAATATTTGTGGGTTGGCATCTGAACAAAGTCAGAAAAATAAATTTTGAAATTGTTTAGGACCTTCTGTTCCTTTTTTGAATTGAAAATACCGATTTTTTTAAATTCCATAAAATTTCCCTATTGATTTGAAAATTATGGCAAATTTTTGTGGTGAACATTTTTCGCTAGTGAATAATAATATAAAAATTATAAGTTGAAAAAATTTTTTGCTAAATTTCGAATTTTTCGAAAATGGTGAAAATATATTATTTTTTGTATTGAATCGTATGCATACGTTTTTGAAAAAGTTGAATATCTCAAACCTTAAATTTCTTAAGCTTTAATGAAAGGAACATGCTGTAATTTTGTTTTCTCGAGAAACAAATTTTCAGCGATGTTTCCAGCCTTCAAAAATTGTAAATTTTACGTTTTTTTTTCGTTTTTACAACTTCATTGGACCAAGCTTTAGACGAAAAAATGATAGTTCTGTTACGGCAAAACGATATTTTTTTAGGAATAAGCTGATGAAATCATTTTAAAAACATACCCCCCCCCCCCCCCC
>NC_046666.1:26462301-26479463 GCF_010883055.1 Belonocnema kinseyi
ATTTTTTTTATTGCATATATAAGAATAGAAAAACCTGCCTGCCCTTGCAAGTTGTCAAAACCGCTAAAAAAAACGTAAAATTGACCGCTTTTGAGCGTTGGAACCATCAGAGACATTATTTTTTTAATTAGTGTATGTTTCTTCAATTGCAGCTAAAGAAATTTCAGGCTTGACATATTAACTTTTTTAAAATGTGTGCATTGGACTCAATCCAAAAAATCATGTTTCCTTGCCATTCTCGAAATAATTTAAATTGAGCAAAAAAAAAATTTGGCGCTTTTAATTTTTTATTAATATTCACTAGCAAAACATGTACATCAAAAAAATTTGCTATAATTTTTGAAACAATACGAAAATTTTTTTGGAATTTTCAAACATTTGAATTTTAAATTCCAAAAAAGGGAACAGAAGATATTAACAGATTTCAACATTTATATAATTTTTTTACTTTTTTCGGCTTTCAACCCACAAAGATTTTCCGTTCAGCTCAAACGATTTCACTAATTTGATCATTTTCACTCCGTCCTTGTGTATATCTACCATGTTAAATTAAATGTGAAACGCTTCATTCATTATTTTAACAAATGAAACAAGTTTTTACAAAAAAGTTAAGCTTTAGATATAGATTTAACCTAATAGTTAAATTTTTATTCAAGAAAGATGAATTTTAAGCCAAGAACTTTTCCATGAAAAATAGCTATTTGTGATGCAAGTGCGCAAAATATGCGATTGCGAAGAGCGGAAGCCAAATGCTGTAATCGCACGAGAAGTAATCGCTTATGTGTACATGCATCACACCCTATTTTTTGGCAAAAGCCGCCCGAAAAGATTATTTAGCACATTTTTATTTTAACCTTTTTTCAATTAATTTACAGAATTCCACGAATTCCTTAAATTCCATGAATTCCTCGACTTCCCTGAATTACAAGAATTTTGTGAATTCCATGAAATGTGTGAATTCTATGAAATCCATGAATTTTTTAAATTCTGTTAAATTAAATTAAATTAAATTAAATTAAATTAAATTAAATTAAATTAAATTAAATTAAATTAAATTAAATTAAATTAAATTAAATTAAATTAAATTAAATTAAATTAAATTAAATTAAATTAAATTAAATTAAATTAAATTAAATTAAATTAAATTAAGTTAAGTTAAATTAAATTAAATTAAATCAAATTAAATTAATTTATAGTAAATTAAATTTAATTTAATTACATTAATTAAATTCCGCAAATACCATGAATTCTATGAATTCCGAAAATTCTACGATTCCCGCAAATTCCATTATTCCACGAATTTCGTGAAATGCTTGAATTCCTTGGATTCCATAAATTCCTTGATTTCTATGAATTCCTTCGACTTAAATATTCTTTCGTAGTTCTGCTTCCACCCTTCGAGTCCCATGAAATCCGTGAATTTCGCAAATTTGATGAATACTGCCAATTCCGGAAATTGGATGAATTCCTTTAATTCCATGAATTCTGCGAATTTCATGAATTCAGCGCTTTCCTCGAATACCATTAATTCTACAAACTCCATGAATTCTATGTATTCCAGAAATTACACAAATCCCATGAATTCATTCAATTTGATTAATTCTGTGAATGCCATGATTTCTGTGAATTCCACGAAATCCGTCTATTGATTGAATTCCGTGAAATCCATGAATTCTTCGGATTCGGTGAATTTATTCCTCTTAAATATTCTTTCGAAGTTTCACTTCTACCGTGCGTCCCGAGAGACACTGTTTTTTTTTAATATTTTAATTCTATTAGTTTGCCAGTGTTGCAAAAAAAATTTGTTAACAGAATACGGTAAATGGCCCAGTAGTCGTGACGCTAAGAGATTTTGTTTATTTGAAATGTGCAGAAAATTATGTTGGGTAGTATAATTTAAAAAATTGTTAGCATTTATTAAAACATGGAAATAATTCGAATACCATAAAAATATAGATTACAAGATTGTTAATGCCTGTTTTAATTTATAAATGATGAAAGGACAAAGTGCACTCATGTTTCAGTAATCGTGATTTGAAATTCGTACATGTCCGTATAATCATACGGTTTCGGCCCATTCTTCGTGCAAATAATGTACTTATTTTTAAATTGTTTTTTTAGCTATAGGAAATATAAAAAAACCAATTTTTTATAAATTATTCATCTTATACTTAAACACAATTACGAAATTGTGTGTTAAAGAATCAGACTTTCAAAAGTGGTTTTAGGTTATGTTGTATTGACGGTTGCCAAATCACTCACACTACCGATAACCACATGTTTTTTTTGTTAATTTGCATTTAATACAACTAAATAAATTATTATTAACAAACAATTATTCAGTCTTTTTTCATAATTTAATTAAGTTTCAAAAAGAAACGGAAGCTAAATTTAAAGTAACTTTTGGAGTTACTTAAAAATAATAACTCACTCGGTATGGGCAGAGTTGTGGTGGGTCTGGACGATCTCTTCTGTTTGCTTCTAAAATATTTTGTAAATTTCCCGCCTTGTGAGCTTAATTCTGTAAGATCAAATAACAATGGATCAATGCTTGATCATTGATATTATTACATACACTGATAGCAGGAGGTCTTAAGATTTGGAATATTCATTCGACAGGGGATTAGTGGCTAACAAAAAAAATTTTGTTTGTAGTATAATCCCCTCCTCCCCCTATTGAGTTCCCAGTGGGCACAAAGTTTAGCGACGTCTTTACGACATCGTTACGACATCTTTACGACAACCTTACGACATCGTATGTCCGTGTCGTTAAGGTGTCTTTACGATATCGTAAATAAGTCGTATGATCTGACGATGACTTTACGATATCGCAAAGATACCGAAACGACATGGACATAGGATGTCGTAAGATTGTCGTGAAGATGTCGTAACGATATCGTAAAGACGTCGCTAAATTTTGTGCCCACTGGGTTTGTAGGTGTATTTACAAAATTAAAAATGTCTTTTCCAGGGTCGTTTTTTGATCTTATTTTAAACTCAAAGTTCAGAAGACTTTAAACCAATTTTACTTGATTTCAACGAATTCAAAATAACTTTAAGATATTTCAGTAAATTCTATCGAATTTGAGTAAGGCTTTTTAAATTGTAGCTAGAAGTAAATTAAAATATTATGATTATTCCATTAATAATAACTATTAATAATGGCTAAAAAATTTTGGTAATCGAGAAATGGCAATTATTTTGTTTTTGTTTTAGGGGTCACCCTGAAAGGCTTGAGGAAAAAACATTTGTTTGCCCCTATGTCATAACCAGAATTTCTTTAATTCAAATAAAAATGGTTGAAATTGAATAATTTTAACCAAACAATCGAATTTGAAACTAAAAAGATTAAACTTTAATCAAAATCAGTTATAGTTTTAAGAAAATATTTGAATTTTTTTAGAAAACAGTTAAATTCTAATAAAAGGTGAAATTTAAATAAACAAAGAGGAACCGTTTGGCCCCATAGACGAAGGTTTAACAAAATAGATTAATCGCCAATTAAACAAGATGATTATTTATCAAAAGACTTGAGTTTTCAACATGATAGTTGAAAATTTAAAAAGAATCCTTGAATTTTATGCTTCAAAAATTAATTTACAACCAAATAGTTTAATTTTCAAGCAAAAAATAGAAGGCTTTAAAACAAAAGCAAGGCTAATTAAAACCACAAATTAGGGTACTAATATTTTATAAATGACAAAATTTGAAACAAGTAGATCGTTTCTACCAAGAAAGAAGAATTTTCAACAAAACAAAAACGATTAGTTATTTAACAATTAAAATAACCTTTTAACTAAAAAAGATCAACTTCCAACAAGTAAAAACTTAATTTGAAATTTTAAAAAGCGAAATTTCAACGGATTAATTAAATTTTCAACAAATTAATTAAACATCATCTAAGGAGATGGTCCATAAAATAATATTGAGAAAGTGGTTTAACTTTCGCCCAAGTTCAACTAAAATATTGTGAATTTCGAAATAGGTTGAATTATATCTACCAGCATAGTGTATTTGCAAGTCACGCCTCAAACTGAGAAAAAATATAAACATTATTCACAGACTTATTCGTTGACCTTTTCTCGTTTCCGCAATAGCAATATTCTTTAAACATACAATAACCTTAAGCTACAAGTATTTCGAAATTTAATTTAAATATCATGTAATGATTCAAAGTTTCCTATTATTATTTCTAAAAATTATCGTTAAAAATTATAGCATTTTTGTACACTATTTTATTTAAATTTAAATGTATTTAACATTAAGAAAAAATGCAAACTCTGGTAGAGATAACTTTGGATATATAAAATAGATTCCCAGTGGGAACAAAGTTTGGCGCCGTCTTTACGACATGGTTACGACATCTCTACGACAAACTTACGACATCGTATGTCCATATCGTTAAGGTGTCTTTACGACATCGTAAATAAGTCGTATGATCTGACGATGTATTTACGATATCGTAAAAATACCGAAACGACATAAAAATAGGATGTCGTAAAGTTGTCGTAAAGATGTCATATCGATGTCGTAAAGACACCGCTAAATTTTGTGCTCACTGAGTTTCTGCTCAAGTTTTCTAAACAATGAACACAGACTCCATCGAAACATAATTTCGTTCATATCACTCCATGTATTTTGCAACATTTATGAGAAGTCCCTAAACCTTTCAAAAAACTCACTAAGCTTTGCAGAAAAGCAATGATGTACTTATTTAAACTATTAATTTTTTTAACTTTAGTACCCAGTGGGCACAAAGTTTTGCGACGTTTTTACGACATCTTTACGACATCATTACGGCAACTTTATGACATCCTATGTCCATGTCCTATGTCCATGTTAAGCTGTCTTTACGATATCGTACATACGTCGTATGATCTGACGATGTCTTTACGATATCGCAAAGACAACGAAACGACATGGACATAGCATGTCGTAAATATGTCGTTAAGATGTCGTGTAGATGTCGTTACGATGTCGTAACGATGTCGTAAAGACGTCAACAAATTTTGTGCCCACTGGGTAGGCCCATTTTTCTCCTTTTCGTATGGAAACTTTAAGAATAAGATGTTTAATTCCGTTTTTAATTTTTAATTGAAAAGATTTCATCTTTCGTATTTAAAATCATAAAAATTCGAGAGTTAAAATTTTTTAATAATCTTACCTTGAACTCTTTTCATGAAAAATAATACAATTACTCCACCTTTGAATTTTAAATGATCTAATTTTCGAATTTCAAATAAAAATGGCTTAATTTTGAACGTTCTTAAATATTTTTTTTTGCAAATTGGCTGCTTTATTTATTAATTGTTTTTATTGCGTTATAACAAAAAAAACATTTATTTTGTAATTTAGTGTCAAGTAAAATAACTTATATATGAGACAGTTGAGCTTAATATTTTAATTACATTCTCATTTCTTCATAGCACACCTAAAATAATTTAAAAAATGATATTTTTTGATCCTGCACTTACCGATAAAATTGAGAAAAATCAAGACGATGAAAAACAGAGCAAGGATTCTGATTTTTCTCAAATATACGAGCAATTCTCTATGAAAGAAGTTTGAAAACATCTTGGCTAATAAATAATTTGATGTTCTGTGTATAGGCACTATTGTGGGAATTTTTATTTTCCTCTTTCTCAGCGCAGCTGTTCACCTAGATTCTTCTTATTGGCGTGGCTAAATGAGATGACAAATTTGAGTCAGCATCAAGTTATTTATTCTGTTATCAACTTCTTGCTCGTATTTTACGTTGTAACTTAAAAATCCGAATAAACACCCAGAAACAAGGTTTTCTGATAAGAAGGAAGTTAAATTAAAATCGAAGCGAAGTCTGCTATCTTATAAATGATTTTATGTATCGAAATCGGAGGATGAATAAAATTCACAAATTAGAATGAGATTTCCAAATTCTCTCCGTTCCGGCTTATTAGAGACGATTGCATCACGAAAAAAAGGAAAGAGTAAACCTAAATAAACCTCTTACTTTTAAAAATTATTTCTCTGTTTTTTTTTATACTACTAGGGACCAGTATTTTTCGATGCCAATTTAGGCCTCCATATTAGAGCTTATGTCCAGGAAAACTGCAGGTAGCCCAGTGGGCACAAAGTTTGGCGACGTATTTACGACATCGTTAAGACATCGTTACATCTTTACGACATCCTATGTCCATGTTGTTTCGGTGTCTTTGCGATATTGTAAAGACATTGTCAGATCATACGACTTATTTGCGATATCGTAAAGACACCTTAACGAAATGGACATAGGATGTCGTAAAGTTTTCTTAAAGATGTCGTAACGATGTCGTAAAGACGTCGCCAAACTTTGTGCCCCCTGGGAGGAATAATAAAACACATACGAATTAAAGTCCACATAATAATTGAAAATAAGATCAATAGAAGTTTATTAAATTAATTAAATTGCAAAAAATCTTTGAAATCCCTTGAAATTCCTTAGTAAGAATATTAGAGTAATTTTAAATACAAAGCTTGCAATACTCTAAAAATTACCGCTATCAAATTTAGAGAATCCAGTCTTAGCTGCCTTCAACTAAAACCACAACAAAATTCAATTAAAAGAATCACGCCAGGCAATATTTACTGACTCCAGTTAATATATCTACCTCTACAGAAATACACCACGACTCCTAGGAACCACCACTATCACATTTAATGAACCAACCCTTACTTTCCGTCAATTAAAAATCGGCAAAAAAATGTTTAAATAACAATGATTACCACAAGCAACTTTTCAAGTATCTGGTCTAGCTTTGAAGGGAATTCCTCATATACTATATCTAATATCCTGCATGCGGCTCTGTGGCACACCCAGGTATGTTTAGGTCTCTTCAATGCCGGGGTGTCGTATAACGCTTCTGTCGACGAGTTCTGAGTCTCCGGGAACGCTATTAAGTTTTCCCAGCTTAAAATAAACCTTGGAGCATTTTTTTTATTCCAACCTCTTTTCTAATTCCATTTTAATAATGCTCCTCCAAAATCACCAGTGCTAAGTGTAGTTACTTTTTATCTTCATAGCAGAAAGACGTCTTTCCAAAAGGTGACGTTGCTAGTTGTAAGACGATGTTTTCTGGATAAAATAGTTAATCTGGTTTTTCAAAGTGGCATCAATTTCTCTATGCACCACATTATCAGTAGATAACAAATTAAATTTTTTTAGACAGATCTAAATTTTATGAAGTTGAGTTTAAATCAAAGTAGAGTTAAAATGAAATTTCGTAATATTTCAATCTTTCATGACAAGCGATGCTTAAAATGACATAGAAAAAATTTTCATTTTTCATCTTAGCGACAAGGTATTATTATTCTTATGTAAAAAAAGACTATCGGGGATTTTTTCAATTTTCACGTTTCGAAATAAGGTAAAAATATTAAATTCGTTATAAAAAATACAATTTGTGCATTGTTCTGCAATATCTGGTTGATCAATCCTAGTCCGTGGTATAAAAATAAATATAATATATATTTGATATAATAGAGTTGAACATAATGTAGAAAAGTTCACAGTTTAAAAAAAAATCAAGTGCGAATCAGAAGATACGTGATAAGAATGTGTTCGTTAAAGCCAAAGGCGCTTTATCAAAACAGAATTCACAATCACTAAATGACAGTCATCGATGGGTTGACCTTCGATTTTATAACGCCTGTGCACAAATGTGGGATAAGTACAAAATCCAAACAGGAAATGCGAGATTCAACATACGTGCGTCCTAAGTGCGCAGATTTTTTGTAATGCATATTTACATGCTCAGACTATCAATTTGGGTAATCCCATCAAGACATTTCACTAAAAGAAAAACTTTGAATCAAAAAAATTGTAGTCGAAAAAATTTCAATCGAAAGAAATGAAATTTATTTTAAAAAATATAAACCAAAATAACGAATTTTCAACAAATAAAGATTTTTGACTCAAGAAAGGAATAAAAGTCTTTCTAATTTGTTGGACCTTCAAGGCAAAAGACGAATTTTTCCTACAAAAATTTCATTTTAAAACAAAAAAATTGGACTTAAGCAAAAAGTTAATTTTCCATGAAAATTAAGCATTCTTTAACAACAAAAATAAAATTTAAAACCATGAGCATTATATTTTAATAAAAGAGAAGAATTTCTAACTATAAAATATCAATTTTAAAAAATGGGAAGAATTACATTTTCATTTAAAGTTTTAATTTTGAATCAAAAAAGGCTTTTTTACTGAAAAGTTAAATTTTCAACCGAAGACATAAGCCTTCAATCGAAAAAATTAATGTTAAATAATGTAATTTACCTTTAACCCAAGCAGTTCAATTTATAATTAAAAATATTATTTATTAACAAAATGGTCAAACTTTTAACCCGAGATGAACTCTAAACTAAAAATATAAATCTTAATAAGAAGATTTCATATTTTGGACATAATTTAGGTACAAAAAATTTCACTTTCATAAAAAAAATTCTACTAAAACAGATGAATTTTCAAATCAAAAAGATGAATTTTCAAAAAAATAGTTGAGTTTTTTGTATTGAAATATTTCAGTTGACGTTTTACGATCAAAATATGAAGTTTTAAACAAGAAATAAGTTTCTACAAAAAACAATTGAATTTTTAGTCCAGAAAGACGAAATTTTATTAAAAAAGAAAAAGCGCTAGTTCCCACTCATACTCAGCCCCAAAACCGGAGCTATAGAAGAGTTTCCCTGTATTTAGATTCGATTTTACACTGAAAGTTCTAAAGAGTTTAAATAAATTTTACTAGATTTCAAGGAATTCAGAACAAGTTACAGAAATCCCAGTTTGTATGATTTCAAGTAGAGAGTTTTGGGACCCTGGTGCGAAAAAGTTAAAGTGATTCAAACCCTCCAACGGTACACTGGTGCGAATTCGCATCCGAAGTTTTAAATTTTTTTTTTTTTGCATTTATGTATTAAATATATATGTGAAATATGCGTGGTATATGCTAGTTGTTTATTATATGCACAATATATTAAATATTTAATATTAGAAAATAAACCAATTCGCACCAGTGTACCGTTTACGTATGCTCGGTTGTAGTGTACAATTTGAGGGTTTTTAGAAATCAGTTTAATTCTAGAAAAGGTGAAATTCAAATTAAAAAGAAGGAACTGCTTGTCCAAATAGATAAATTAAAAGAAAAAAGATTAATTTTCAACCAAACCGGATGAGTTTTTTATCAGAAAACTTCAGTTTAAAAAAAAAAAGTTCAATTTTTAACAGCATAATTGAATTTTCTGCTTCAGAAATTAATTTTCAACCAAATAGTTCAATTGTGAAACAAAAAATATAAGGCTTCCAGCAAAAATAGTGTTAAGTGAAACGACAAATTAAGATAATGATATTTAACAATAACAAAATTTCAAACAAGGAGATAAATTTTCACCAAGAAAAAAAATTTTCAACACAACCAAAACGATTAGTTTCGTAACAATAAATACGAACTTTTAACTGATCAAAATAAAATTCCAACAACAAAGAAAAATTGAACTGTAAATTAAAAAAAATAATTTTCTAGCGCAATAATCAAATTGTCTACAAAATAGTTAAATAACCAACTAAAGAGATGGACCTTAAGAAAATGTCAAGGAAGTGGTTAAACCATCGCTCAAGTAGTTGAATTTTGCATTAAAAAGTCTCAGTCAAAAATCTAATACTTATATTCTTAGCAAAAAATTCAATTTCTTACAAAAAAAGGGTTTTCACGAAAGTAGATAAATTTTTAACTAACGAGATAAATTTTCAATTGAAATAATTGAAATATTGTGAATTTATAAAAAGGTTACCCACAACCAAAAAAATAAATTTTCAATAAACTAGTTCAATTAAAAGTAATCGATTTTCATCAAAATGATTAATCTTGATTATAAATATGTAGATTTATATTCAATTAAATTATTTTTTGACAAAAATAAAAATAAATTTAAAAACAAAACTACTAATATTCAATTAGATTTATAAATTTAAAAAAATTGATTATTTTCATTTTATTTCTTACTTCAAAAATTCTCTAACTTAATCCATCATTCTTAAAATCCATCTCCCATATTTTTTTTTATATTTCTTGAATACTAATATCCAAATGAAAGAATCTTAACCTTGTACATTTTTACCATACGTTGCGTATTACTATTTCTAAAAAATCATCATTATCAATTATAGAATTTGATTAAATTAGTTTAGTTGAGTTAAAACGTATCTGTCATCAAGTAAACATTAAGCCTGGGTAAAGGTAAAGTTGTATATACAAAAATCAATCCCAATTCATGTTATGAATGATAATAATATGCACTTATTGGAATGATATGAAATTGAATTGAAATTTTAAATAATTTATTTAACTATATTCAAACTTTTAAAATCCCTTCAAATTATTAAAATTCTTAGAAGTCTTCTGAAATTTGTTAAAATCCTTTAAAAATTCCTTAAATTATTTTATTATATCATCATATATTACGGATCCTACAAAATCGTTTTATATCTTCAGAAATCATGGGAAATTCTTTCGAATCCCATGAAAAATCTTCTATCCCTTAAAATCATGAAAATACTTAGAAATCCCTTAAGATTTGTAAGATATTTTGGAAATTCCGTAAAATATTTTAAGACACCATTATATATTGAAAATCCTTAAAAATCTTTTGAAGTCCTTCATAAATTCCTTGTGTTCTTGAGAAAGCACACCAATTAAAGAATGCTTTAAAATCCCCGAAATCTTTTCTAATTATTAAAATTTAGTGAAGGTTCTTCTAAATCTTTTAAAGTATCCTACAATATCAAAGTGCTCTAAAATTGTTGAAGATATCTAATAATGTTAAAAAATTACTTTATATCCTTAAAAATATAATAATTTAGAATCCTTTGAAATATTTGAAAATCCTGGTAATCCTCTCAGATCCTCGAAAATATATTAAAACTCGAAATTAAGGAAACTGCAATTTTTGTTTAAATTATTCAAATTGTGCGAAATCCTTGAAATCCCTTGAAAGTTTATCACATCCCGAGGAAAAGGCGAGAGTGTAGCGTCGTGTTAAGTCAGTTCCAAGTCAAACCGAGTCGCGAAGGCAGGACAAACTCAGAACGAAGTCGAAAGTCGTCGCTTGAATTCAACGAAGTCAAAAACTAACGAATTCAAAAACTAGAGTCAAAAGAAGTCACGAAAGTACGATAGAAGTCACACGACATTGTTAAAATGACGTAACATTAACTTTAGCGGACTTTGAAGTGAATAGCTCTACGGTTAAGAGATTTAAACAAATTACTTGGAGAAAACCAAAGACGACTCTCTTGTTTTGCTGTTCCTTTCAGCTGCATTCTGACCCAGGCCTTAAACAGGTACGAAAAAATTTCTTAGGCTTAGGTTTCCCTTTTCGAAACCTCAGTTCAAGTGGAATAAAGGAATGGAAAGTAGGAGAGCTTAGTGGGGGAGTCAAAAAAAGGACGAGTGTCCCGGCTGAAAGCAGGGGTCAGAAAGAAACTCAACCTGGCCTCACGTGACGTAATTTGTTAAGAGAAACTATCGAGATCTTGTCAATAATTTTAATTTTCCGAAATACCATCAAACCTTTCGAAACTTACTCTTAATTTAATTCAACTATGAGGGTTTATTTGACGAACTGGAATACAATAAACATTGTCCGTGCTGAAAATAAGGATTGTAATTTCAAAGAATCGACCCTGGAATTCTTCCACTCCACTTTCGAACAGTGATATTCTGCCCTAATATAATGTAGTAATCCACACACTGAATTCGCGACGCGTACTGTCTTTCTCAGCCTATTTTTGTGGTGAGTTGATGCATTCGTCTTTTGGTATTACAGCGCATGAAGTCGTGTTATGTACCCTTCTCGTTCAAGCGCGATACTGCTATTGTAGCATCTAGCAGAGCATCATTGAGTCAATACATCCACCTAAAAGTTTTGAGATTCCGCTGGTCCATCACATTGACTCTGTTTTGATTGGCTCTACCAAGTGTCAGGTAGTCGACCTTTTTGTCCGACCTACTGCCAGGAGCCTTGTGCGTTTGATTCTTTTGAACCGCACTTACTGCTACTATGTTTGGTCTTATCATTGTTGGTATCACAAGCAGCTACGAATGGGATTCGCTCATCCATGTAGAGCCCGGCATGCAGTGATAAGGACACATACTCTGAGAGGTCATCTGATCCCAGAGTCACTGTTCGAGACACCTCTCCCAGGTACTGTTCAGATTTCTGCAATGTTGTGATAATTCCTTCCGGACTACCCCCGGGCAATTGAGGCTCCGGATTGTACAACTCCTCATAGAATTTGGCGTCTGAATGTGGGGAGGCCTCTAAACGCTTGTGTTCAAGTATCGTCTAGGGGCTTCCCCACTTTACCGTTTGATATATTTAGTTTATAAGCTAATGCAGATGTATAAATTATTTGAGAATCTCGTTACCTACTATCGATAATACTTATCCATCATTTCTTTCATTTATCTACCTACCTTGACTTATCGGTGTCCAGCGACTCCTTTTTTCCGATTATGATATATCTCTTTAATTACCTTGACGTCGCTGTAACCAAATCCGTAGCCTGTTTTGCTTCATCATGTCAACATTTTTTCTAACCTCAAAAAACAGCTTGAAACTATAGAACCCAGTAATATCAACCCTTAGGCCGTACAACCCTATGTCTTCACAGTTCAATAACCTTGAGGTTGATAACCTATAACTCTAAAACCCATAACCTTAAAATTGAATAATCTCAAATCCCAATTCCATTTCGGGAGTTTAAGGTTTATAATTCCATACATCCACCACTTCATAACCTCAAAAGCCATAAGCTCAATAACCCTGAAGTTAATCACATTATACTCATAGTCCTTCAATATTGTTACAGTAAACTAAATTTTTTTCGTCTACAAAATATTTTCAAAATTGGACATCTTCGCGATAAAAAGTTATACGAGTTCCTGGAGCTAGGCAATTTTTCTCTTTTAATCTTGACGCCATTAGTTCAAAAATTTCTTTTGAAAGTTCAGCATCTCGGAACAAGTTATTAAGCTCTTCTTGAATGAACCCATTTGGATTTTTATCTGTCTCGTCTTCTAATTCTTCTGGTGTTTCATCGTTCATCTGTATATCCTCAGTGATGCTATCAGCTTCGATATCCGACATTTCGATTGCACTTTTATATTCGTCGCTACACTGAAAAAAATTTGGGCAAACAGCTGTCTTCTTAGTGGCAACGCAGCGCCACCACGCCGGTTGGTGCAGCGGCCAGACCACATTTAAATAAGCTATAGTACCAATCGTGCGAGCTGATCCATTCCCGCATGTTGGGAACACAGCAGTCCCACAGAAGAAAATGAAATTGCTCCACGAGTCTAGAAATAGATTTTCGCGGACAAATGAAGATGCAGGTCGCAGTTGAGTTTTGTGGTTGTGTAATGAATTAAGTACACCAAAAATCAATAATAGTCAATGCCTAAACACAAATATAATAAAAATAAATGGTTTGAAAGACATTTTATTTTCATGAAAAATGTTGTAAACTAATACACATCTATCGAATTATTACAAGATAAAATATTTTGATGGTATAAAAAATAATTTAAAAATACTTGACCATGTTCGTTAAAAAGAAACAAAATTTTAAACATAACACTTCATGATTTTTATTAACAAATTGTATAAACAATTGCGTGATAGTCGCGTATAAAAAATTACTTTTTTATAAAACTTGCTGCGGTTAATCTTATACTGGAAATTATATCAATAATCCTAGTTGTTGTCATTAAATAAAACACATATACAATAGTTTAGATAATTTTTAAAGAAGAATTTAAATTATTAGCCCAAAAGAAACCTTTTCCTTTAAATAATACCATAAAGCAAGCTGTCAAGCGTCCGTGAAAACCTGGAACTTTTCACGTGACCATTGAGTTTTTGTTCTTCGGGCACAGTTATTTCACTGAAATTCGAAATATAATTTAAATCTTTTAGCCGATTAACAAAGAAACATATCGTTTGAAATAAATCTTGATACTGAATAGTTTTTTACTTACCAATACATAATTTATCTTCTGTTAATTGCAGAATAAATGAAGAGATTTCAACGCACTTTTTGTAGACTGTACCATTTATTTTATAGATTGTAATGAACAGACATTAATATTATATAGTTGAAGTTATTCATTAGTTGAAGCAGAATATAGTTAAGGTATACGATTTTTGTGTTATTCAACTTAAAAATAATGAAAATTTCTATGTATATTCAGTTTTACAATTAGAATGAGCCATGGCCATATAACGGATATTTTGAGATTTCAAAAATTTTAAATATATTTCTAAATATTTAAAAATATTTTTAAATATTTAAAAGTATTTGAGGAACTTCACAAAGATTTAAAAACATTTTTGAAGATTTCAAAAGATTTCACTAACAGAGATTTAAGAAAGATTTTACAAGTGTTACAAAAGATCTCAGAAAGATTTTTAGAATTATAAAAAATTAAAAAGAAGTGTACACTAGATGTAACAGGTCTCATAAAGATTTCGGATATTTAATGGCGATTTTAAAGATTTGAAAAGGGCATGTACATCAGATTTAAAATATTTCCCAAAGATTCTAAAACTTTAAAATATCTCGAGGATTTTAAAGCTTTTTAAAATCAATCAAATTAATCAATCAATTGTGAATGAAAAACGTAATAGTTCATATTTCGAACAAATAAGATTTTAATTTTAATTCAAAAGGATTCGGATTATGAACCAAAAAAAATTTTGCACAAAATCAATATTAAATTTCTACCTTATAATTTACAGGTTATGTGCACGCGTTTATTGACAAATGCAAGCTTATATATTAATAAATTACTTACATTTAAAGACATCGCGCAGATGAGTAAATTCATGCCCCTCTAGGAAGTCATCCATGTCATCAGTTTGAAAAATAAAATTAACACACTCGTATTATAAGCACAATCCGTTTGTCGCACGAAAACAATAAACTATATACTACAACTCCGCGCGAAACTCGGCATGGGGATTCCGGGCTCCCGCCTATAAGGAAAGTTACTGCACCAATCCTGTTG
This sequence comes from Belonocnema kinseyi, assembly GCF_010883055.1. Taxonomy (NCBI): domain Eukaryota; kingdom Metazoa; phylum Arthropoda; class Insecta; order Hymenoptera; family Cynipidae; genus Belonocnema; species Belonocnema kinseyi. The sequence continues at coordinate 26,477,376 of NC_046666.1, forward strand.
GGACTACAGCTGTTCCAATGTGGGAACAGAGCCTGCCCAATATGAGAGAGGATGTGTACCAAGCTGTAGGCGAGCAGCGCGCGATGAGTTTGGTGTTGCAGCTCTACCACGTGGGCGAGCAGCTCGCCCAAAATTTTTTCAGTGTAGTAGTATTACTTTTTACCCTCTTCAGCTTCAAGAATGGTAGGAAAAGTTACAGATTCAAAAGTTGCATACAAAACTAAAGATTTTGTCTTTCAGTTGTGCCCAAAAACTTTCGTTAAACAAAAATAGCAATCCTTCTCATGATTTTTTGGTTCCCTCTAGATCATTGGAGAAGCAAATGTCCGCTTCTTTTGTTTAGTAAGTTGCAAGGAGCATCTTAAGCATATTGTTTTTCGAGTCCAATGATTGATCATTTCACTAGTTTCTACACCAAAAAAGTTCTGGTGCCTATTTTTAAGTACATCTGTGAATATCTTTCTATGTTTTCTCACAACATATTCTCCACAAAGAACGCGGAAAGAGTCCATGTATTTGTTGCATGATGTCTTTCTTGTGACATAATATACTCTTTAAGGGCCAAGTGACCCATCGATTTAGAGCTGCGTTCGTTTCATGACGACGCCTGCGGGCCCGCTTTCTCACCCTGACCAGCCGCTGATACTGGGATTGCGACTCCCTGCATCGTACTTTTCCGTGGGCCGATCACGTTCAGTGCTGCCGTTCTGTGGCGTATGAGGTTGGTGTGAGTCGGTAAAATAAGTGGGGATAGTATACACAAAAATCGGTATTTGTCGTTATACGTCCCTCTGTCTTTTTTTCACCAAGAAACTAACCTTTTTTATTACTGCGCTGGTCATTAAAGCGCGAAAAGTTAATATATTTTAATTAAATATATCATTTAATATAATTCTATCGTTGGCGGAGGTTGGAAGCACGAGGACCCTCGTAGAAATATAAAAGTGGGCCTGTTAAGACACTGACCAGTTTTCCCTAGTTTCAACGTGGTCCTGGTTGCGTTAACTGGCGAGGGCCATACATGGCGTGTAACGCTTTTCCAGATTTTTGCCCTACATAGGGCAAACTTGTCAGGGCCTGTTCAGTTTTTCTTAGCTATGCCCTACTTTTTTAAATTACAATAGTAATAAACAAAAACTAGTTTTAGAAAACAAAATTTATTTTATTTAGTATAATGTTACTGAAAATACATATTATATTATAATTTTTCAGTCTTTGATGCTGAAAAAACCCCGTTTTAAAGACCAGTAAAATTTTAGAAATTGCTTTAAATTGTAACGTTTTAAATTATGAAAAAACTTGATAACTTTACTAAACTTTTAATTTATTAAGAAAGGAAATTCGCTTTTTATCAAGTTTAAACTGTATCATAAATTATTTATAAGTTTAAAATTGACATGTATGGTATTCACTTAGAAATAATAATTTAATAATTGAATATGGAATCGACTATTAAGCCTTCAAAAATACTTTAGTATTTAATTTTGGCATATTTGACATTACATCTTGAGTCAAGACCTCCTTCTTTTGCATATATTCATTTTTAATCTATTTTTGCTTCTCATAATAGATGTATACTCGGAAACTCTTGTATAAAGGCAACTTTGTCGACAATTTTTTTAATTCAACAATTGTATTTCTTGTGCAGCGTCTTGAACAGTTTCTACAAAAAATGTTGGACAGGAACAGTTTATGTTTAAATTAATGTTCTGAAATCTCAAAAATTCACTAAATACATCTTTTTTGCAACTCATTTTAATGTTAGTTTCCAAAATTTTTAAAACTTTAGCAATAAAAGAAAAATTGCTTGATGCATACGTCTGGTAAATACTAAATATCATAGAATTACTAATAATATATTTCAAATTCTTTTTCGGCGAGTACAATTTTTTTAAATATAAATAAATAAATGTTTATCCTTATGAACACAATGAAAAAAAAATTAAAATCTTGTCTTGCACGGTGTTTCTTAACACGTATTTGACATAGGCCTAAAGTGTTTTTTCTTTTCATATTAATTATGTTTCTGCCGTCACCGAACAAAATATTTATAAAAAACTATTTACTGAAAATAATACTTTTATAATC
>NC_046666.1:26479563-26520835 GCF_010883055.1 Belonocnema kinseyi
ATGAAACATTCAAACTCGGTTAGGTTGACCAAACGTCCCTTGACGAGCGCTAGATGGCAGATGTGTGGCATAACAGAGTATCCCTCGTGAATTCCCGACTTAGGGCAAGCCTCCGCAAAAATCCACAACATTTTTTGAATATATTATTCATATGTAAGAGTCATTTAATTATTTTTAATTCGGAACAACCAGAGTGTGTTTATAGTTAATAACAGATATTTAAATTTTAATGTCCCATTTGTGTCCCATAATAATTTAATTTTTTTATTGAAAATAGAAAAACTGGTCTGGGCCTTGCAAGCGCCACTTCTTAAATGGGGCAAAATAGGGCAATTTCTACACGGGGAAGAGTGTTCCGACATACAGAAAAGATGCGCGAATATCAGGGAAATAAATGCCTCGCGATGAAGTGTGAATGTAGTCAACTACGATGCAGGGAGCGAGCCCAGTATTAGCGGCTGGCCAGGGTGAGAAAGCGGGCCCACAGGCGTTTCCATTAAACGAACGCAGCTCTACATCGGTGGGTAACTGGGCCATTGAAGAGTATAATGTTACAAGAGAGACATCATGCAACAATTGCTTAGACAGTTTCTGCGTTCTTTGTGAAGAATATGTTGCGAGTAAACTTAAAAAGATATTCACAGATGTACTTAAAAATAGATACCAGAACTTTTTTGTTATAGAAACTAGTGAAATGATCAATCATTAGACTTCAAAAACAATATTCTTAAGATGCTCTTGGCAACTTAGTAAACAAAAGAAGCGGACATTTGCTTCTTCAATGATCTGGAGGGGACCAAAAATCATGAGAAGGATTACTATTATTGTTTGACGAAAGTTTTTGGGCACAACCGAAATACTAAATCTTCAATTTGTTATGCAACTGTTGAATTTGTAACTTATCCTACCATTTTTAAAGCAAAAGAGAGTTTAAAAAGTTATACAACTAGCGAGGAATATAAAAGTGCAATGGTAATGTTGAATATCGAAGCTGATGACGTCGCTGAGAATATGAAGATGAACGATGAAACATTAGATGAATCAGAAGACGGGACTGATAAAAATCCTAAAGTTTTCACGCAAGAAGAACATAACGACTTGTTCCGAGATACTGGACTGTCAAAAGAAATTTCTGAACTAATGGCGTCAAGATTAAACGAGAAAAATTGCCTAGCTCCAGGAACTCGTATAACTTTCTCTCGCAAAAGAGATATTCAATTTAAAAAATATTTTACAGACGTAAAAAATTCAGTTTACCTTAACAATATTGAAGGACTAACGAATGAGTATGATTTTTCTTATAAAGCTGAAGACTGGCGCCTATTTATAGATTTTACAACACTCAGTTTAAAAGCAGTCTTGCTACATAATGACAACCATCTTGCGCCGTTACCTCCCAAGTACGAAGTCACATATGGCCCAACATTGGCCCATAGTCGGCAAAAATTTTGCCGAATCTCGGCTGCCCTTATCGCGCCAATGACGGAATGATAACTATGGCCTGCATTTGGCAGCCAAGGTTTGGCTGCCATTGTCGGCCCAAGACTGGGCACTTGAATTAGAACAAACTTAGCTGCCATCGTCGCACCATTGCCGGATTGATAAATATGGCGTTGACGTGGCAGCCAAGGCTTGGCTGCCATTGTCGGCCCAACTCTGGGTACCAATACTGCTAGAGTCTAAGGTCTGACGATATGAGAAAAGTTATTTAAAAAATAAATATTAATTGATTGGAGAGTACTTTGAATATAAATATTAATCATAATCATAAAATGCAGTTCAGAAAATTTGAAGAACCAAATTTTAAGCTCTCTTTTTATAATTATTTATTATGATGCTACGTTGTGAAAATGTAAAATACACGAACTGTTAACAGGAATAACAAAACGAAAATTTTTAAATAAATAATCTAAATCTATTACATTTTTTATTCGCGTATTATTTCGTTTTTTTTCGGTGTAGCCTACTTTAAAACCTTTTGCAATGACACGAAATGTAATTTATCATAAACATTAGAAATTTTTATTGACAGAACTCAACAAATTTTATCGCAAACTTTGATAATTTTTCAATAAAAAATTTTTTATCTTTTATGTAAGTTTTATATATTAGGTGCTAAAGTGAGACTTCGCGAAATAAAGTGTCAATTCTGGGCTAAGCATCGGTGGACGATCGGCAAATATAAATAGCCAATATAGGCTGTCAACATCTGCTCAACATTGGGCCGATTCAAATAAAACATGGTTTTCCGTGGTAAAAGTAAAGACTTGGCCCAGTAATGTACCGCTACTGGGCCAGACTTTGGCTGATCCTCGTGAAGCATCGTTCCCCGTACTAAAAGTGAGACTTGGCGCAATAAAGAGCCAATACTGAGCCAAGCATCGTCGGAGGATTGTCAAATATAAAAAGCCAATATAGGCTGCCAGCACTGGCTCAGTATAGCGCCGATTCAAATAAAACATGGTTTGCCGTGGTAAAAGTGACACTTGGCCCAGTAATGTGTTGTCACTGGGCCAGAATTTGGCTGATTCTCGTGAAACATGATTCCTCGTACTTCATTTACAAATAAACGAACACGTCATCACTATAAAGTTGAAAATACATGAAATGGCTACTCAAAATGTTGTAAAGCTCTTTGAGAATTGTGAGAGGCGAGAAGACTCACGCAAATCAAGCACTCCAAAGGGAACAGAAGCCTGCTACGTCCGCGTCGTTCACGTTGTGCCCACTCTAATGTATTAGGGAGGGGGGGGGGGGGGGGGGGGGGGGGGGGTATTTATAGATTGTGGTAAAATGTGAGTTCCACGCCAACTAGGGGACGTAGCAAGAACTATTGTCTACAGCAACGACCCCCCTCCTACCCTTATCACCTTAATTTTTAGGATATGTTGACTTCTCTTTCTGAAATAAATGCATGAATAATAATAACCAATAAAACAAAAGAAAAATTTAACAAAATAAAATCTATAATCGATCAAATGCAATGAAATGTTCAAGTCTGTTGCAATCGATCTATCATAGAAAAATTCCAAGAAATTTTAACATTTGATTGTCCGTTCTATCAGAACGATTCCAACAGACTTTAACACTTTATTGCATTTGATCGATGATCGATTTTATTTGGTTCCATTTGTAGTTTGTGTTATCGGTGAAAATCCTTTGTTAATCGAAGTTCATCAAGAAGAAAAAATATAATTCTTGCAGCTACAGTGAACTAGAGCAGACGTGAGTAGACGATAGAACTTCTATCGACTACTCAAGTTCATTTCAAATTCTGAATTCACACGAGCGCCACCTAGAGGACGTAGCAATTACTATAATCCGTTCACCACTTTTCTATGGGAGTAGGCACACCCTGGCGTCGTTGTTCCTGGGTATCGCTAAATGTAGGTTATTACGGTGCAGGAAGTCTGGAGCTTCATGAGCATTTGAATTTCTGCCAAACAATAATTAAATCTCAAGCACACGTTTTGATTGTAGCTTTCTGAGATTACGGGCTTTTGAACACTCACTAGTAAGTCTTTTTGTTGTTACGGTTATGGAGCTATAAGATTATGGAGTTTCTGGATTATACGGCTATGGCGTTTGGGGATTATAGGATTCTGGACTTTTGGGGTTGTGGAGTTTTGAGGTATTAGGTTGTATGAAGGTATGGGGATGTGGAGTTATGAAATTTAATTTTACATGATTCGGAGTTATATTGTGACATGCAATTTTCTTGTGATACACTTCAAAGTTATCGAGCTAATGGGTTTTGAGGTTATGAAGTGGTAGACATATGGAATTATAAAGCTAAAACTCCCCGAAATGGAGGTTTTAGATTTGCGTCCAAGTTTTTTTTGTTTTCTTTTGACGCTATTTGGATTTGCAGTTTATTGGGATTTGAGATTTATAAGTTTTAAGGTAATAAATTTTGAGGTTATGGATTTTAAAGTTATAGGTTATCGACCTCAAGGTTATTGAGCTATGAAGGAACAGGTTTGTACGGCTTTAAGGTTGATATTGCTGGGTTCTATAGTTTCAAGCTGTTTTTTGAGGTTAGACAAAAATGCTAACGTGATGGAGAAAAACAGGTTTCGAATTCGGTTTCAGCGACCGAAATAACATGTAATTCACTTGGTCCGGTTTAAGGAACCCTCCACTCATTTTTGGTGGTCCTGTGTTATCATAAGTGCACAGGGCATCGGATGAGCCTTGTTACCGCGCCTGATTGTGTGTATTCTAATACCGTCGATTATGAAATTGTAACTTCATTATCCGTCTTGCCCGCTTGTCGCAAGGGCTTAATCGTGAATCGATAGTCGTGCGCTACGATAAAAGGGACCAGAGAGGTAAAACACTGCAAAATTTATTAGGATTATTATAAAAGGTAAAGTGCAATATTAAATGAACCGTGGTTCTAATTTCCCGCAGATTCGTTCTTTTTTATATTTCGATTGAAGATCCACTAACTATCAAGAATTCTGCTCTTAAGAGACAAACGCATTTTCATGGTCGTATAACATGAGAGCAGTGTTGTTCCCTAGTGAGCACAAAGTTTCGTGAGTTTTTACGACATCGTCACGACATCTTTACGACAACTTTACGACATCCTATGTCCATGTCGTTAAGGTGTCTTTACGATATCGTAAATAAGTCGTATGATCTGACGATGTCTTAACGATATCCCAAAGACACCAAAACGACATGGACATAGGATGTCGTAAGGATGTCGTAAAGATGTCGTAACGATGTCGTAAAGACGTCGCCAATTTTTGTGCCCGCTGGGTCGCTGTCCTTCGATCATTACCTTTGATCGTCGCCTGAGTGTCAACGACCAAATATACATCCTCGCGATTTTCGTCAGGATAAGAAAATAGTCTACAGGTATCCAGGAAAAGTGAGGTACCTTTTTTTATAAAATAGTATACAGGTATCCAGGAAAAGTGAGGTAACTTTTTTTTATCCGGAAACGATTGCTGTCAGTTCTTGTCCGCATTTTTAATAATTCTGTTTATTGCAGGTCTCTTTGAATATTTTATATGGGCGAAAATCTCAAATATTGTACGGCCAAATCCGAGCTCGAAAAATCGGCTCGAAAATTGATCTTATTTGTTTAAAAAACTTTGCGATTAAAAATAATAATTCTTTCAACTGAAAATTTACCTATTTGATATTTTTGTTAAAAGTTATCTTTTTTAGTGAACAAATAATTTTTAAACGATAATGCTGAATTTTAAAAGCAATAGAATAAAAAATTTTAGCTAAAACTCATAAATGGCTCAACTTCTAACAAAAAAGGTATACTGAATTTGTAACTAATAAAATTGAATTTATAACCAAAAAGATTAATTTTTAGCCAAGAAGATTAATTTTCTACCAAAACAATTAATTTTTCACAAAATACATTAATTTTCAATCAAATAGTTCACTTTTTATTTAAAAAGGATAATTTTTAAACCAAAAATCAAATACACAAAGAAGATGAATGTTCTACCAAAAAATACGAATTATAAACAAAAAGATTCATTTTGAAACATCAACAATAATTTTCTACTAAATACAATAATTCTTAACCAAACATGGAACATGTTAATTATTAGTTATGGAAAATATTTTCAACCATCAAATAGAGAATTTTAAACAAAATAGTTCAGTCTTCAAGCACAAAAAATAAAATAAGAAAACTTATTTAAAAAATTTTGCAGGAAATAGTTGAATTTTCGAGCAAAGAAATAAATTTTTAATAAAAGATATTTGTGTTTCGCCAAAAATAAGGCATTTTTAACTAAATATTAATATGAATTTTCAACAAACTAGATGAATTTTCAAAATTTCAATTTGAAATCAAACATAAAATAGTTAAACACTAAGTAGAAAATGGTTTTCAAACAAACGAGACGAATTTTCAACAGAATAAATTATTTTTCATCCAAAGAAATACATTTTTAACAGGACCGATTAATCGTTCACCCAAGAAAATTTTTTACATTTTGGCCGACGTTTCGTGTAAATTTCCAATTAAAAAATTATTTTTTGATCCAAATACATTTTTGCACAAAATAGTTATATTTTCAACTAAAAATATTAATTTTCTTCCAAAAAGAAGAAATTTTCATCGCTGAGGTTGACCAGTATCGACGGCAGCAGTTGGGCTGATTGTGGGGAAGCCGTGAAGTGGGGGAACCGTTTACAGGTATCTAGGACGCGAGCGGAAGAGATCGTGTTAGAAGGGTGACTGTTTTAATCGAAGAAAAAAATTCCTGGGCATTTCTTGGTTTTTTCCGGTTTGAAAAAATTTCTCCAGGTCAATGAAATTTAAAAAATCGTGTACTAAAGATAAAAACATTTGCATTTGAATTAATAGAAACTGAGCTGCATAGGAAAGCACTCAAAGTGGAACTCTTGCATTTTAAACTTTTAAAATTAAAGTTTCAAAATTTCTCAATGGAATAACTTTCTATTTAAATCCGATTCAAAAACTCAATAATTTACGCGTATAAAATGGAAGCTACTAACACTTTTAAACTAAAAAATTTTAAGTTCAGTGCAGTTCAACTATCATTTCTTTTAATTTTCATAAATTGTAGATTCAAAAGATTCAAATTCAGTTCCAAATATATACATTCAAGTTACCATTTTCAATTATCTGAATTAAAATATCAACCATTGGATTAAAATTTTCTAAAAACATTAACAACTTAAAGATTACATTTTCTTATAAATTTAACACTTCTCAAGTCAAAAGTTAAGAATAGCCGGAATTTTTTGGTGCATGTAGACACTTTGTTTAAATTATTACAAATTTTAAAATGATATGTATCATATCCCAGTATAAATTCGCTACAGCATAAGCAAATGTCTCTCAGTTATATTTCAAGGGAAGTGGATTGCGTTTATTTAACAAGTTTAACAACAACAAAAATTATTTGCGGATATAACAGTCCTCTCTTCTTGAAATCATCATCGTCTTTGATGAAAGTATTTTTTAAGGAAAAGAAGCGACAAACGCTCCTCTGCATAATAATTTATGAATTTAAATTTTATGATTTTTATTTTTTTATCTAATAGCTTAATGGAAAAGCGCCGGACCGGTAGCAGAATTTCTGTCGTTCGTTTTCCAGTACAGCAAAACGAGAAAGATCTTTTTTTCTAAACAATTTAATTTAAAAATTTCCAAAAATATTTTCTATCTAGTCTGATTGAGACATTGAGTACTTTCTGTTATTAAATATTCTTAACTTGATCGATATTGTAGATTTTTTTCCTCCACGGTTTTGGAGGGTTATCGACTGACGGTAAAGTACGATTCGCTGATGATAAAACAGATTCATTTCAAATAATTACTTGTACCATTAATACCTGGCTAAAACTAAGCTTTCTTTTCTTGAATTAAGGTTCTTATTCTGATCTCTCTAATAGTTTATTGGAAAAACACCTGGTCGCAAATCAGAAGTTTTGTGTTTCGCTTCCCAGTGGAGCGAAAAGAGAAAGATTTTTTTTTTTAATTTTAAAATTTGAAAACATTTGTTTCCATATAGTCCGATTGAGTCGTTAAGCATTTGCTGTCATTGAATATTCTTAACTTGATCAATATTGTGGATTTTTTCCTCCATGGTTTTGGAGGGTTATCCACTGTCGGTAAAGTACGATTCGCTGATGATAAAACAGATTCATTTCAAATAATCAGGTGTACCAGCAATACCTAGCTAAAAAGTAGCTTTATTTTATTGAATTAAGGTTCTTATTCTAATCTCTCTATAGCTTAATGGAAACGCATCTGGCCGCAAATCAGAAGTTCTGCGATTCGTTTCCCAGTGGAGCGAAAAGAGAAAAATCTTTTTTTAACAAAAAATTTAATTTTAAAATTCTCTATAGATGTCTATCGACTTCATTTTGTAGTATTACGTGAATTTCAATTAGCGTAATTTTTATTGCTATAAGACAGACAGAGATACAATGAGGGAAGATTTCAAGGTTATTTTCTTATCAACAAAACTTCTTTCTGCGTTTTTATTCGTATTCTAAGGTTTCAAGGTAAAACACGTGATAAGAATTAATAACTAAATAAATAACTTTCCCCTGACTGAAATTTGTCATCCCACTACAACTGGCCAGTAAGATCCATCTAGGTTACTATCTATTCACGAAAAGGAGAAAATACAAATATCCCAAATATTATATATACACGAAACAATAAAATATTCATTATTCAAGATGTTTTCACAATTCACTGTTATGCTTTTCATCGCCCTAATAGTTATTAGTTCGATTGGTGAGTCTACAATAAATTAAAATCATTTTAAAAATAATTTTACATGTAGCATGAAGCACAGAACTTCCTAATTTTAAACTTGATTTTTTTATCCTCGACACCGACTTATAAAATAATTTTTTTTCTTTTGAACTGAATTTAAATGAAACAATTCTAGATTATAATTTCAGAAATTATATCATCTGAAATTAAAAGAAATGGAAATTGTATTATTTCTGATCAAAAGCTTTCGAAATGAAATAATTTAAGAATGTTAAGTTTTAAGCTTTTATAAATTTTATTTTGTACCTTCATGTTAAAAATAGAGAAAAATTGTTGTAATAAAAATATAGAATTATTAGTTGAAATAAGTACAGCATTGCTTTTCTACAAAGCTTATTGAGTTTGTTTACGGAAGGTTTAGAGAATTCTAAGTAAGTGATTTCATTATTAATTCTTTTCTAATTTCGAATGTCCCAAATCTAAAAACAAATAATGTTGAATATCGGTTAAATAATTAATAAATCATTCTGAATTATTATTCCAAAATATGTATCCGAACCAAACCCAATCAATCCGAGGCAATCCAAAAAAAGTTCTACATTTCGTTCTATCCAAATTAGTGTAAAATTAATCCGACTCAATGCGGTTCAGTCCGACTTCCAATCCAAACCAATCCAAACCAAATTTTTAATCCGAATAAATCCGAACTCAAATTGATATATACTGATTTTGCAATCTGATTAAATGAATTTGTTTGCCCTGATAAGTGTGCTGCATGAGTGCCGAAACGTTGGTGATTATTTCTTACAAATGTTTTCTTGTTGGGATTTTATAATAATAAAAATAAAAAAGGCGAAAGAGAAAAAAGGGAATGAATGTTGGTTTTTTTCTGATTTTTTATTCCTCTTTTTTTATTTTTTGTTTAAAAAAATAATTCTTTTTTCTTTTTAGGAAAATTTTTCTTTTCTTTCAAATTACAATAGAAACATTTTATGGTGTTTTTCCAAATTTGGTCGTCCGATTCTTGTTTTTGTTTTCAGGAATTCTGCACATTGAATTGGATTCCTTTGAATAGAAAACTGGTTTCGTTCAATTCGAATGCTTATTCATTCGGATTGAAGATTTTCTTCAGATTTATTTGGATTGAATCGGATTGATCCGGATTCATTTTTTACCAATTTTGATAGAACGTAATGTAGAACTTTTTTCGGATTATTGTGGATAGATTCGGATTGGATCAAATACAGATTTAAAAATGATTCGGATTGTTTCGGAATAATTTAGAATGAATTTCTGTCCAAAACTTTCTCCAGGGATATCAAGAAAAATATATTTTCATTGAATCTAATGTTCATGGAACAGAAACCTTAGGCCTACATCTATTTTTGTAGATTTAAGACAGTAAAACCTAGACATTCATTTTAATCATAACCTGTTTCAGTCTTGCATTGTTTCATTTAATCCAAACTTCAATCTTACAAAAAATAAGAAATAAATCGCTCAAGTGTTCCTTGAATTATATTTTCACAATTTAAAAAGATGATTAAAACAGTAGAAGATTTAAAATTGCGCGAAAGAGTTCTGCGCGAGAGAAATATGTACAAAAACATGATTTTGCTAACTGTGCTGCGCAGTTAAATGACATGGCACTTGTAATCGCGCAGTTCAGTTCAATGGAGCATTTGACTGCGCAGGAAAGTTTAAGTTTTACTTACACATGCGCAGTAGAGTTCACTGCTGGTCACGGATGCGCAGTAAGTTTACACGGTACATATGGTTGCGCAGCAATGATAAGTGTTCGTATAAGTTCATAAGTGACGTATAAGTTATACGTTACATATGAATGCGCAGTCAAGTTAGAGGGCACTTATATGTGCGCAGTAGAGTTTCGTAGCACATACGTATGCGCATTAGAGCTCTGTGGAACTTTACGATGTGAAACGGTATCTTTTATGAAACTAACTTTTATGAAAATCTAAAAATATAATAAAATTTTGAAAATGTATGTGGCTTTCTCGAATTTTTCAATTTTGACCGTAAATTGCATTTATCCAAAATCGAAACTTCTTTGCTAGGAGCACAAAAAATTCTGCGAAGATTTTCTAAAACTGACAATGCAAATTTGTGAATATTGCATTGAGAGATATTCATAAAAGTTCAATATTTTGTGGGAAATTTCATTACTTTATCCTTTTTCACTTTAATGTTCCATTTTTGGGTCAAAGATTTTTCTTCGTAGGTTTTAAATTCATCTTTACGTAATTCGTTGAAAATATAATTTTTTAAGTTTTTCTTTTTGGCTAAAATGTCACCAATTTGGTTGTAGTTGCGACTGCTTGGTTAAAAATTAATTTTGTTGGTATAAAATTAATTCTTATAAGTTGAAGATTAAAGTTTTTTCAGGAAGTTGATCTTTTCGGCTTTAAAAGTCAAATATTTCTCCGCTATTTTATTTAAAATAAAATATATTTTAACTTGAAATCTTATGAAATAGCCTGCATTTTTTTCCAAATTACTAGAATATGCTCTCGCCAGTCGTGATATTTTTTTAACTTACTAAATCATCTATTATTATTAATTTAAAATGTTTTTGTGCATTGCGTCGTTTTATTGTTAGTTAAATTTTGAATTGTTAATAATATTTTTCAGGAATAAAGTAAAAACGTCGCATCCTATCAAAATGTTATTCATGACAAATTCTGTAGCAAAAATGAATTAATCACAAATTTGTTGATCTTTAAAGAATTCACCATTTTTGTGATTTCGTCTTTCTTTGTCTTGTATAGATTAACCACAAACGAGAATTTTTGATTATTCATTATTTTTTGTGCGATAAAATTTTAATTTTCGATTTTTTGAGAAAATTCTAAAAGATGTCATTATAATATTTTGGGACGTTTAAAGAGCAGCGTTTTTCTTTTCTTTACATTTTTATATTGCGCGTTGGTTGGCTTAACATTTTTATTTATGTTTTTTTATTTTTTTTTTGCAATATTTAAAGAAAAATTCAACTTTATTGTTATTATTGTTATCTATTTTGTTAGAAGTTTAAATATTTAATTAAAAAATTGCCCCTTTATCCTCAAAGTTCACTGAAAAAATGATTAGTTGGGCCAATTATTCAATTTTTAAGATATGTTACTGCAATTTTGTTAGTTGGGACAACCATTTGATTAATTTTGGGTACTAACTAAATAGTCACAACAACTAATAGAATTGTTGTCACAACTAATAAAATTTTATCCCACTAACTAAATAATTGGCTCCTATAACCATTCTTTAATTATAGAACTGTTTCATTGATAATGAAAATATTTAGTTAAAAATTAATTTTTTCCAATTTATAATCTATCTTTTTGTATAGAAAATATTTTTTGTTTGTTCATTGATGATATAGAAAACAAGTAAATATAGTAAACACGAGTGTTTCTTTATTAATATTTGTATTGCCATCCGTAACGCTGACAAAGACTTTTTACACGAATAAGGACAAAGTAAAACTAACATTGATTTTTTTAGTCTATTTTTAACAGAACAATTTTTCGATGTAGCTCACAGATGGTACATATTAGAAGATATTTCCAAATCAATTATTACGTGGAAAGCAATTAAGAAAATAAAAGGTTATTCAAATAAAATATCTGGAGAATTTTTAATGTATATTTTCTTCATTTTAATCAAAAATGGCATGGTTTAACTTTTAGCTGAAAAAATTTGTTTTCAATAAAGAAAAAACGGATTTTCAAAAAAAAAATACAGTTCAATTTTTAACTAAAATTATGAATCTTCAACTGCAATGGTTGAATTTGAAATGAAAAAAAAAGAATTTGCAACTAAAACAATAATTCTGGACCTGAAATAAGTTCAATTTTTAACAGATGAATTTTCAAATAAAACTATGGAATATTCATTTAAAATTATAGTCATATTTTCAGTTTAAATAAAAAAATTATTTCCAAGCGAAAAAGAAAAATATTTTGAACAAAACAGTTACATTTTCGGCAAATAATTCCTTTTCAACCAGAGAAAAAACAGTTTTCTATCAAATAGCTCTTATTGTATGCAAATAAATGAATTTTTAATTAAAATTATGAATCGCCAACCCAAAAAATTAATTTTCCAAAAAAGAGTTTAGCCTTCAGCAAAGTAATTTTACTTTAGTCTTCACTAGATAAAAACAATAAAATTGGTTATATTTGTCGTGAGCTTCAAAATTCTAAATTGTTCAAACAAATTTTCTGGTACCAAAAATTTTATTTAAAAAATCTTTGAAACAGAGATTTCTTAGAAAATTTTTTTCAAATTATTATAATTATGTTAAATTTTTTAACATTCCAGTGTTTATCTAAATAAAAAATTATTATTTTACTCGTCATATATCTATAAACCAAAAATTGCAAAAGACGACTATATGGTAATATTCAATAAGGTTTCTAAATACAGAATTTAAAATCTTTCCCTATTTCATTTTTTTCTCCCTTTTTTCCAGGTTGTTAGAAGTGATAGGGAGGGGGAAGGAAGGCAATGGAAATAATTTTCAAACTTCGATAACAATTATTACGTTTGCGGATTATGAACTTCCAATTAATTTATAGAAGGCAAAAAAATTTAAGTATTTTCAGTTAAAAACTCTAATATTTTTTAAAATTTAAATTATTTTTTGTTTTTCAAAATGCAACTATTCTCTTGAAAAGTCATTTTTTGTCAAAAATGCATTAACTTGGTTTGAGCTCAGAGTACTTTATTGAAAATTAAATTTTTTTTTTTGAAAATTTAACTACGCTATTTAACAGTTTTTTTATTTCAAGTTAGAATATTTTTTGGTCGAATTATTAACTATTCACTGTTTTTCATATTTTTTGAAAAATTATATATTTTGTTGAAAATTCATCATATTGGTAGAAAAATAACTGAACTATTTGGTTAGCAATAAACATTTTTCTATTGAAAATTATACTACTTGGTTGAACTACATTATTACTTTTTGTATATTTAACTATATTTAAAAATATTACTGAAATATTATCTGAAAACTAACCTATTTCATTTTTAGTCGGAAATTTATATTTTATAAGTTAAAAAGTAAATTGTTTGGTGGAAAGGTCAAGTATTCTGATAAAAATTCATCTCTTGAGTTACAAAATTAATCTCCTTTGTTCAAAATTACTATTTTCAGTTTAGAATTCAACTATTTGGTTTAAAAAAAGTCTCCCAGGGGGCATAAAATTTGGCGACGTCTTTACGACATCGTTACGACATCTTTACGACATCGTTAAGACATCTTTACGACAACTTTACGAAATCCTATGCCCATGTCGTTTCGGTATCTTTGCGATATCGTAAAGACATCGTCAGATCATACGACTTATTTACGATATCGTAAAGACACCTTAACGTCATGGACATAGGATGTCGTAAAGATGTCGTAACGATTTCGCAAAGACGTCACCAAATTTTGTGCCTGCTAGGCTCTTTGGTTATGCTCAACTGGTTGAAAATATGTTACTTGTTATACAAATTATTTTCTCAAGCTAAAAATGTTACGGTTCCATTTTCAGTTCAAGAATTATTTTTCAGTAAAAAAGTCCAGAAATTTGTTTAAACTTCACTTTCATTGCATAAAAAATAATTCAATGGGTTAAAGATTTAGCTAATTTGTTAAAAATCAATTTTTACGTTTAATTCAATTCATTGAGTAATATTATTTTTAGTATAAAAAATTCATCGTTTATGGTTAAAAAGTTTTTGTCTCTTCAAAATGAACTTTTTTCGTCATAAATTAAGCTGCTTTGTTAAAAATGATTTTTTTTGTTGAAAATTCGCCTTTTTGGGTTGAAAATGTATCTATTGTATTGAAAATGCAATATATTTTTCGACCTCAAATCTTAGGAATTTGAAATCTCTTTATTGAATTTAATTTGGCCATTAAAAGTTCAACTATTTGGTTATAAATGTAATTGTTTGTAATTGTTTTTTTGAAATATTTATTATTACAGTTAAAAATACAACAATTTAGTACAAATTTTGTTTCGTCTTTGACTGATAAATTTTCTTTTGTAGTAGAAATTTTATCTTTTTTGGTTCACCATTTTATTAATAACTTAAAAATTGATTGATTTATGTCGTAAAAAATTTAAATTTTAAAAAGGCATTTGTCTTTTTGAATAGAAAATTCGCTCTTTTAATCTATTTTGTTAAAACTTCTTAACTTTTGATTAAAATTCAACTATTTTATTAAAAAATCATCTTTCTTGGTAGGCAATTCATTTTTTCGGGTAGAAAGTTCAAAATTCTAGAAACTACCGCCGAAAAAAAGATATTTTTGGTAATTTTTTATGAGATTATTGAAAAATATATTGATTTAAAAATTCATTTTATACCAATTTTATATACAAAAATATCAGTCGAACGCAAAAAAATCGTTATTTTAAAAATTGTTTTTCGTTAAAAATACAGTAATAAAAATAGCTTTTTTCGGGGGTAGTCACTTGAATGACCCCTTACTAATAATAATTATAGTGATAATAACTTCGCCAACTTTTAATCTATCCTCTTTTAACAGATTTTTAAAACCAGAAAGTTTAACTTGGAACTAAAAACATAAAGTTTCTAACCAAAAGATGAATTTTCCACACAAAAAAAACAACGAATTTTCAGCTAAGTTAAAGAATTTTCAACCAAAAAGTTAAATTTTTAACTAAAAACATATAAATTCAACAAAAAGATCAACTTACTAAACAAGACAAATTTTTAATGACATTCAAGAATTCTTATCCAAATAATTGAATTTTTAACTGAAACAGGTTAATTTTTAAAGAAAAAGATTAATTTACTACAGAAAATGACAAATTTTTAACAAAATTTCAGAATTCTGAACCCAAAAGTTTAATTTTCAATTAAAAAATAAAATAATTTTGTTAACAAAAAGATTAATTTAAGGCGAAATAGATCAACTTTTTATAAATTTAAGAATTCTCAACCAAAACTAAACTAAACTAAACTTAATGAATTTCTAAACAGAAAGATTAATTAACTACCAAAAAACTCGAATTTTTAATAAATTTAAATAATTCTTCATCAAAAAGTTGAATTTTCAACTAAAAAAATAATTTTTTTTAAAGGAAAATTAACTTACCAAAAGAGACAAATTTTTAATATAATTCAGAAAATCTCCATCTAAAATTTAAATTTTCAATCAAAAGAGATGAATTAAACAAAAAAAATTCATTTACTACCAAAAGCGATGCATTTTTAACAAAATTAGAAATTCTGATCCAAACAGTTAAATTTTGCAGTTAAAAAGATAAATTTTTAAACATAAATGTTCATTTACTACCAAAGAAGATGATTTTTTAATCAAATTCAACAATTCATAACCAAAAAGTTGAATTTTATACTAAAAACATACAATTCCAATAGAAAGATTAACTTACCAAACAAGACGAATTTTTAATAAAATTCAAGAATTCTCATCTAAGCAGTAGAATTTTAAACATAAAAATTCTACTGCTAAACATTGTCAATTCTTAATACGCATAACGTTTCATTGGCTGGACCCCCCCCCCCACGATTAAAGTTCAAACGTAATTTATGGAGGATCACTAATCTTCACCCGGCATTGTTGGGAAGGTCGGATGTGAATTTCGGGCGAGTAGGGGAAACCAGAGACTTAGGGGTAGAGCCCGAACTCGGATTAAGCTTAACGACACTATTGGGGGGGGGGGGGGGTATTGAGAAGGAGGATTTTAAAATAAATTTTGGAAGAGGTTGGAGAGGGATCATGTAAAAGTAGGGGAATAACAGTGAAAGGGGGATGTTAGTAAGGGAAAGGATGGTGTTTGAGAGTTAAGATAAGAAAGTAGGTGGATAATAGAAAATTCAAGAAGAGACGGGGAAGGATGGTGGGGAAGGAAGGTACAGGAAGGGATTGAGGGAGAGCAATGGAAGGATGGAAGGAGATGAAAGAGTGGGAAGGGAAGTGAAGAGATTGAAGTCGTATGATAGAAAATAATAAATATTATACATAAAATCATATAAAGACTATTTGTGCAGAGACGTTTCTTTGTACAACTACCATAAGTAATTCAGAATACAAATTATTTAGAACTTTATTTGTTGTATTTCATATTTTCATAGCTTCGTTTCTCAATTCCAAACAAATGAACCCATTTTTATCATTTCGGACGAGAGTGAGCTTATGCGTCGTCATTTTTTCCTTGGTAGAGTGTGGAGGGGATCGGGTATAGGATGTTTCGGAATAGCGGGAAAGGATGGAAGTTAGGAGAAGTGGAGTGAATAAGAGGGTAGGGATGGTTAAGTAATGTAGTCGTCAAGTGGGAAGGAATGGAGTTAATAGAAGAAAGAGAAGGGATGATGCGAAAGAAGGGGAAAGAAAAAGAAAAAAGATCGTGTTGAAGAAGGTGGGGAGGGGTGTCAAGAAAATGCTGATAGAAGGGCTTGCGTAGAAAGAAGAGAAAATTATGAAAAGAGTGTGAAGGAAAGAAAAAGTTTAGTATAGTGGGCAAGGATGGGAATGGACTATAATGATAAGAAAGGATAGGAGGGATGGTGAAGAATGGTGGAAAGGGGAGCTAATGGAAGAGAAAGGACGGCACGGCCCGCCGTGGTGAGGGGGAGGGGAATGGGACAGAGAGGAATGGTAGGAAATAAAGGAATGGTCTGAAACGGATGAAGAGAAATGTGTTAAGGGTTAAGAGGGAGAGTGATAGGGCAGGATGGGCCAGCCGTGATTTGATATTGCTTCTGTTTTCAATAAACTTTCTCTTCTGCTCATTTTTCATCCTCAATGCAAACTGAGTTAATAGAAAAAATTTCTTTTGATACAAAATTGTACTTATCCATTTCTGGTTAAAAAATAATCGTTTTCATATAGTTCACCATTTAATTCTTACATTTTTGAATGAAACGTCTCCTTTTTGGCAAAAATGTTTACTCCTTTTTGAATGTTTAGGTTTTTTGTTACACATTTATCTTATTAGTTAAAGATTTAACTACTTTGCTCAAAAATAAAAATAATGATTTTTTAAAAATAAAATTGTTAGTTTTTTCGTTATTTGTTTGAAACTGATAGCTTTTAGTTTGATATTCAACAATTTGCATCAAGATTGGTGTACTTTAACAAAATTTTATTTTTCTGTCGTTTTTGTATAAAAAGGGTGGTTTTTAATTTGTTTTTGTAAATCAAGGTCATAGCTGTCGGCATTATTCCACGAGGGGCCGTGCACTAAGCATTCTTTTGCCTACTACCTCGAATCGCTTTGGCAATAATTTCAAGACTGCATATTAAAATTCATGAAATTTGTAAAAAATGATAAAAAGTAATCAATTATGATACAATCTTTTTTATAGAAAGCTGAGATTCTCAAAATATATTTATATAATCGAAATTTGGAACTGTCGTTTTTTTTAATACCGGCTGACTTAGGGCTTACAGTTGGCTTCTCTTCATTTTGGACCCACAGCAACTTTTTGGGGTCTTTTTGAAGATAATATTTAGTAAAAATCCCCATATTATAACTTACAGATGGTAGTGATACGACGTCACATCGAACCCGATTATCAAGAAACCGGGATGCCAGAAGACAATTTAGACGATCATTAAATCAGGCTACGATGCAAGAACAAGGCGTCGCACAGGCTCCACCGAATTTTACTAATCAACGTTAGTATATTAAAATTTATTTTAAAAATAACCAAAAATTACTGAGATTAAAAAAATAAAGTTTTACTTCTTACCCGCCAATAAATTGTTTTCGCTGAACGGTTTTGGGCCCTGGAGACCTTTGAAAAAAGTTTCAAATTTTTAGCTAAAAAATACATTTTTATAGAAAATTTAATAACGTATCTTCTCTCAAGTAACAAAAATTTTATATGTTCACCCTCTTTTGAATTAAACCCTAAAACTCCGTTTGAAAAAAAATAACTCTCTGTAAATTTTTAAAACTTATGAAAATTTATGAAATTTGTGGAAATTCATGATAATTTATAGAGATTTGTGATAAAGTATTACCCCCCCCCCCTTACTGAAGTAATTTATGGTTTTTGAAACTAATGCTATTTTTTGTATTTTAGATAACACAGGCTTTACAGGGTGAAAAAATCATTTACAAAATTTACAAGATTTAAAAGATTTAATAAAAACATTCTTGAGTGTTACTAAAATTATAGCACTGGTGGCAACCAAAATTCTTTTGTTTAACGTTAAAAATTACAGTATGAAGTTATTGTATACAAAAACAGGATGAGCAAAAATTATACTATAAAAAGGAGTATCCTGTAATATTTTTAACATAGGATTTTTTATAAACGGAATCAAAAAATATTTCAAATCTATAATTTTATTTATTTACTTCCTTCATCGAAAAAGTGACATTGATATTTAAACTAAAAGAGATGAAATTTCATTTACAACAAAATTAAATTAAAAAAAAAAGTATTCACATTAAATAAACATTTTTTAAACATGAATGAGAAAAATTATTACCTAAATTGTAGAACCTACAAGCAGAAAATAAATTTTAAACGAAATAGTTAAATTGTTATCTAAAAAAATAAACCTTCATTCAAAGGATGAAATAATCATTTTAAAAATATCAATTTTCAATCAAATAGTTTGACTTTCAACCAACTAGATGAATTTTCAACTAAAAATAGGAATATTTAACAACAAAAAAATGATTCCTGAAAAAAGTGGTTCAACCAAATTTGCCAGACAAAGTTGTTATTTCTTCAAGAAAAGGAGATTTATTTTTTACCGAGCAGTTGCATTTTTATCCAAAAATATGAAATTTCTTCTAAAACAGACGAATTTTCAAATTAAAAAGACCAACTTTTAACAAAAAATTGAATTTACGGCCAACAAAGATTTCATTTTGAATTTTCAAGAAGAAAAAAATTATTTTTGAAAGTAAAGTTAATTTTCTATAGAATGGTGGAATTTCAAGTAATAAAGATACGCTTTTTGACTAAAAAGACAAATTTTCATAAAAATAGTCGAATTTTCATCCCAAAAAAATTTCTGTTGATTTTTCAAAAGCGAAATATGAATTTTTATCGAAAAGTTAATTTTATACAGTTCTCAATGAAACATGGAATAGGTATATTGATGGTAAAAAAATTTCAATGACAAAAAAAGGATTTTTAACAAAATTGGTTAAGTTTCTAAGCAAATAAATTAACTTTTAATTAAAATTATGTATGCTCAATAAAAAAAATTTCAAAAAAAACTTGAATTTTTAACCCAGAAGATGATTTTTTTTATCAAAATAAATAAATGAATTTTTAACCAAAGACCTTAATTTTGCACCAATCTGAAAATTTTAAATTTGTATCTGAATTATTGTTTTATTGCGTTTATAGAATATCCTATGTTAAAAATATTATGAGATTCAAATGCTGATATTTGAATGTTAATAGCCAGGAAAAATAAAAAAATGATCGAAGAAAATGTAGAGAAGTTTTAAAATGTTTTCACCCTGCAAAAGAATTATAAATTACAATTAACAATTAATGAATTTTGAGAATGTGAGATCACAAATTATTCAATTTTTAATAATTATATTTTTTGTGTATGTAGTTTGAAAGATTTTTTTGGGAAAGTTCAATTTTAAAGACATACAAGTGTTCTATTTAAATTCTTTGTAATTGATGAAATCCGAAATTCAAATATCTAAAATTACAGCGTTTTTGTTTGTAAAACCTAAAACTAAAATAATTTTTAAATTGTTAATTGAAAACGTTAAATTTTCAAGGTTTGCAATTTGAGGTTATACTAATTTGTAGATTTTTAATGGCATATTTTGTTACCATACCATGTTAAAGACTTACAATAAAAAATTCTTCGATTTGTAAGATTATTAATTGAAACCTCTTCAACTTTGAAGATTTAAAACTAAAAACTATTTAATTTTGAAAGACATATAAATAAAATTTTCTTTATTGTTATGATTTTGAAGATCAAACGTCAAGAGTTTTGAATTTTATAAATTCATGAAACTTCAAATGTTAATTATTGAAATTGCGGATTTTTTTATTGTTTAAAACATCAAGCTTTTACAACTTGTAATTATAAATTTTTCAACTTAAAAAGTCTTTATTTTGAAAGATCGAAAATTCATATTTTTACCATTTTAAAAAGTTAAAATACAAAAAATTTGAATTAAAAAAGTGGATGTGTAAATGGTTCCTTTATTGAGAATTGTCTTTTAAAGGAATGTTATCTTTCACGTTTTTGTTGATTATTTTGTAATATTTATTATTCCTAAATTCTCTAATGTTAACGACTTTCAATTAAAAATTAGTCAATCTAAATATTTTCAATCGAAATCTTTTCAAACCTGTACCGACAAAAGTCGGTACAGTTCTTGGTGTTTAGGTTTCGTAATCCTCTTTTTTTAATTTCCACTTAAAAACAGTTAAATTCTCATTTGTTCATCAACAAATGTTATTGTTGAAAGTTACTGCCAAAATTTTTTAAAATTTGTTTGAAGTGAAAATATCTGTCTTTTCTAATAAGTCAAAAATAACCCATGTGGAAATAACCCTATTTGGCCCTATTACAAGTCGGGCACTAATCGGGGGCTAGACGGGTTATTAATTTTGACAAAGCCCCCAGTCGGGGACTAGTTGGGCTTTTTGTTGTCAAAATTTCAGTCGGGGCCTGGTCGGTGGTTACTCAAGGGCTAGTCGGGCGTTTTTGTTCACTAATTTCCGTCCGAGCAATCTTCAGGCTCTGGTCGGGAGCTAGTGGGGCTCTGCTTGGGTTATTCTTATGTTTGAGTTTTCAGCGAGGTTTTATGAAATGAGGTAATATCTAAAAAAGCGTAATGATTTTTTTATTCTAAAACACTAAGAATATATTTAAAAATAATTTCACACCGTTTTTTGGAGAAAAGGTTTATTAATGTAAAAATCATCTTAAATACACTTAATAAATAATTATTAAGTTAATAATTTTGTATGAAAATCAACTTTTTATTAAAACAACGATAAAAATCTTCAAAAAGACATATTCTTATTTTTTTTGTAGAATTTTTTAGAAAATTACGAATTTCTAGGAACATTTATAAATTCCTTCCCTTCAGAGTGAAGCTGTTCCATTGCTGCGTTACAGCTGAAGTGTTTTTAAAAAATTAATATTCCACAAATTTTGGGGAATTTTAATTACATAAATTTATGCATTTTTAAGCGTAGGATATGTTACCCATTAAATCTCGGGTAAATTTGAACACTTTTAAATATTTCAAGGAAATTTATGGAGATTTTCGTAAATAATAAGTATTTTGATAAACATTTAGGGGATGTTCCATAAATTTTAAGGAGTTTGGTTGATATTCCACGCGGATGTATTATAATTTGACCCCTAATATTACCGGACCAGGCCCCGACTAGTATAAGTCGGGTCACCTGACTAGCCCCCGACTAATCTACTGTGACGCTACTGGTCGGGGGCTAGTCAGATGACCCGACCAGCCCCCGACTTCAAGTGGGGTCGAATGATCGAGAACCAGACTAGTTCCCCATTTGAATTTCTACACAGAAAACGGTTTACGAAATTTAATGTACATAGTCTGTTAATGGCGATTTAGAATGCTAAGATTTTAAATGTAATATGAAAATGCATATTAAATGACTCAATTATTTTCTCAGGGATTTAGGCGAAAACGGTTGTGAAATTATATATATAATCCCTAGGCAAGCGATTTCTCGAACATCATTTTAAACATTCTTTATTTATCAACAAAGTACTGTTTTTTGCAACTTTTAGAAATGCAATTTTTTAAACGTTTTCAGACTAATAAAAAAGGCATTAAATCAGTGCAAGAATAGTGTGTCCACATTTATACCCCCTTTCAAAATTTGTTTGTTTTAGGAAAAAATAGATTCCATTTTTTTTAAATAGGTCAACATTAACTAGTGCCCTCGAACTTTTGACATTATGATGGGGTTTTAATTGAAAAAAGCTCAGTTTTTGGAAAAATGAAAGAAAATAAGTGCATTTTTTTTAAGATTAAAGCTTGACCGTCTCTTAGTGAATTTTCAAGGCATAGTTCACACTCAGTTACTTTTATTGTTGACACCCCTAAGCCCCTTGCATTGTGTTCGGAAATGCTCTACAAAATGCAAAATATTAGTTTTAGGTAAATAATCTTCAGTAATTTCAATAATAATATTTTAAACTTAAATTATCATTATTAATTTTAATTTATTTTAATTAAAATTAACATTATTAATTAACTTAATTAAATAATATTAAAACTTAATTTAACGACTCAGAGGATGAAAATATTGTTTGAATGCAAACAAATTGCTTAAACCGTTAACGAATATGCTGAAAAAATTACTTTTATAAATCGTTAATTATGTTTTTGATTTGAGAAAAACTCCGGAATAATGGTTTAAACGGAAAAAATTCTTCAATTAATTAATTTCCAATTATGTTAAGTTTGAAATATTAGTGTTGAAATTCGCCAACTGTATCATTTATCCCGCAAAATGATGACTTTACACTTTTTACAGGTGAGAAAAAAATTGTTAAAAAATAATAATTTGTGAAAAAATAATTGTAAATTTGAGACTTTTTGTGAAATATCGAAATAGTTTCCAGTCAGCCATAAAAATACAATTTGTTATAGTAAAAGTAAATTAATAAAGAAAAGTAATTTTTTGGCGAAGTGGAGCTAATTAAAATATATATTTGATATCGAATCTGTATTTTCCAATCTGTTTAACGTATTGTGCTATCCGAAGATGCTAGAGGTGAAAAGTTTTTTCCTTCTCCTGAAAAATTTTCTTAATAAGGGTTAGCTCCTTATGGTTTTCGATCATTTAATTATTGTTAGATTAGGACTAATAGAGAATGGATGTGATTTAACAATCTTTTAAACACTTTGTCTGGTCTCTTCTGGACATTATATATAATGCCTAGCGATTATATACATTGACGGATTATATACTTTGCCTGTAATATATTCCAATTGGAAACGAGTCAGACGGCCCTCACTGTTTTCTTTCCTGCCTACCCGAAATCAGTCCAAGGTCATTTAACGGTCACTTGACTGAAAGCGAGAGTTTGGTCTACATAGTAAAGAAGGTCCTGATGGAATTTTTCAAGTTTTTGATATTTTTAGTTTATCATCTCCTGGTCAAAAAATCCTCGTATTAAAAACTCAAATTATTAGAACTTTTTGCGCTACAACGATTTAAAAGTCAAATTTTTGTACATATTTTTACCCGTGACGTGCAATACATCACCGTCTTTTTTCCCCAGCTTTTGAATTATTCTCGTGGCATTAGAAATAAAATGCGCAAAGTGTGTAGGCAAAGCGCAAAGCATTCATGTAATTGCATGTTATCGAGCTTCAAAGGCGAAATTCGATTTTTATTATAAAGTGCCCTTTGGTTGTCTGAATCGATGATAAAAATAGCAATTTCACAAACGCATTACAAACGCTGCTTTCGTTTGAAGGAATGCATTCTAAGTTCGTCGCGAAGCGCTTACTTTGAATGGTCAGATATAAGAATCGATGCCCATCTTTAAAATTTGGCAGAAATGTGCAGAAATCGCCCGATTTTAAACTAAAAACCGATCTGGCCCCGATCGGATTTCCCAATCTGGCCCTGATCGATAGAACTCTGTGGCCCATACCTGGGCCCGACACGGCTAGACCGATTTCCTACTGAAACGCCATCTCTATGCGCTCGCAGAAATAGTGCTGCTTGATGTTTTCTGTTAGTGCAGTGAAATTTGTATACATAATACTCGTTTATAATATTCTATCTATGATTAAAAATGCATAATGCGAGTAAGCCACGTGTTCGCAGGCACCAAACACCAGCCAGTATACCCCGAAACTTGCGCCAGGAAGATGAGAGTAAGTAACTACACTCTGCGGGGTCATTGAAACCTAACCTCAAATACGTTAATAATTAATTAAATTGTTTCAGGTAAAATTAGTATATTTACCATTCGATGAGTCAAACATCATTATATGATGAAATTTATCAAGTTCTTTTGTTTTCAATTATTGTTTAAGACCTCAAGGTTTTTCTATTTAATTTAAAGTTAGAATTATCAAATCTATTGACAAGAAATGGATTGCAGTATGCAAAAAATTGTAATGTTTTTAGGTTATAAGAATAAAATATATGATACAATCGATTTTGTTATTGAAATTTTGATTCTGTATTAATAATACGTTCATTACATACATACATACATACATTAAGGACAAATTTTCATAACAGGAATTTCAGAATCAAGTAGTACAATCAAAATGCAAAATTCCAATTGTGTAGGGATTCCAACAAGAGATAGTTACTCAACTGCGCATGCGTCGGTTTCGGCATCTAATTGGTTTCGCGCGAAGTTTAAAATGCTAAACAAAGTTATTTTTCTTTTTTGTTATAAACAATTAGATTTCAACTTATAAAAATGTTCATTAGTGCGAAATGAATAATTAACAACAAAAATTAATTAGATGCATATTCTGTAAATAATATTTAAAATAACCAGAAATATTTAATTCAAAACGTTTTACTTTTTTTTAAAGTTATTTGGTTGATATTGCTTCTTAACAGATTTGAAAAAATAAAGCGATAAAATAAATGATAGCTCAATTTTTTGGCGACAATATTATCTACAACCACCTTCTCGAATTTCTCAAGAAGCAATGCAATTGACCGAAAATTGAACTTCTTTACAGTAAAATGTTAATAAATCTAAATCATAGATTATTTCCCGCTGATTTTCGTTGTAAGCATTCGAAAATGTCAAGTTGTAGCGAATCTTTTTGCGAAAAGAGTTTTTCTAATTTGTTAAGAAGTTTTGTAGACAAAATTTTTTTTCAAGAAATTAAAATTGTTAGTTCAAATATTTCTGGTTATCATCCATTTTTTCGTAAAAAATTAGCCTTTTGCTCGAAACTGATACCATCTACAATAATCTTACGTTTCTCAAATTAAATTTTGTAGTCTGAAACCTCTTGTTTTCGTGCATGTCGTACTTTAATTTTAAATTAAAATAACTTCATTGAAAATTAAAAATATGAAGGTGGCCTTTGAAAGGAGAGGACCATTAGATATTTTTCAGTTTACTTATATTAAATTTCTATTCGTGAAATTCACGAATGGATTTTATTGAGACTGATCATGTGCCGATTAGGCACCGATGGGGCATCGATCAGGTTTCCCGATCGGGTGTCCCGACCTGGCCCCGATCTGGGCGTGTGTTTCATCCGCGATCTTGCCCCGACCTGGATTCCTGATCGGGAGTTGATATGGACTGGTCCGGCCCCGATCGGCGCCAGATCGAAATTTTTGCACGGGTAGTTGCTGTTTGGCTCGATTTGCCAGTTTTCATTAAGCCCGGATCGGGTCCCAATCGGGAATCCTGGTCGGGGCCAGATCGAGGATGAAACACAGGCCCAGATCATGGCCAGGTCGGGATACCCGATCTGTGTCCGATCGGTACACGATCAGTTTCGTTATAATATATTCGCGAATTTTACGAATTAAGTTATTTTAAGTTATTTTAAGTTAAAATTAGAGTACTACAGGCACAAAAAGAAGAGATTTCAGACTACAAAATATAATTATACTTTTGAGAAACGTAATATTAATGTAGATGGTATCAGTTTCGAGGAAAAGGTTTGTTTTTTATGAAAAAAATGGATGATAACCAGAAATGTTTTAAATAAAAATTTTAATTTCTTGAAAAAAAATGTTGTCTATAAAACGTTTTAACAAATTAGAAAATTTGTTTTCGCAGAATGATTCCATACAACGTGACATTTTCGAATGCTCCCAAAGAAAATCATCGGGAAATAACCTATGAATTACGATTTATTAGATTCTGGTTGTTTAAAATGTTATTTACAGAATATGCATTTAATTAATGTATATTATTAATAATTAATTTCGACCTACTAAACATTTTTATAAGTTGAAATGTCATTCTTCATAAAAAAAAAAGAAAAAAAACTTTGTTTAGCATTTTAAACTTCGCGCGAAACCAATTAGATGCCGCATGCGACGCACGTGCAGATGAATAACTAGCTCTTGCTGGAATGTCATGAAACTTTGTCCTTAATGTATTTCTGTAATAAATTTAACATTAAGATATAATTAATTATTAATTTATTTGAGGTTAGGTTTCAATGACCCCGCAAAGTGTAATTACTTACTCTGATGTTCCTCGCACAGGTTTCGAGGTCTACTGACTGGTGTTTGGTACCTCCAAACACGTGGCTTACTCACCTTATGCATTTTTAATCATTGCTAGAATATTATAAACGAGTAGTATGTATACAAATTTCACTACATGAAAAAAACTATGAAAAAATCAAGCGGCACTAGTTCTGCGAGCACATGGAGACGGCGTTTCAGTAGGGAATTGGACTGGCCCGGTCGGGCCCAGATATGGGTCACAGAGTTCTACCGATCAGGGCCAGATCAGGAAATCTGATCAGGGCCAGATCAGGAAATCCGATCCGGGCCAGATCGGTATTACGTTTGAAATCAGACGATTTCTGAACGGGAATTGATGCTAATATATCAAATTTATGGATATATTTGAATTCGAGATTTCGACATTGATATCGAAAATTACAACTTCAAATGGTGGATCCTATACAACGGCATGCACTTATATGTAGAAGAAATGGTCCGTTTTATTTACAAAAGAATAGTACAAATTCAAACAAAATGGCATTCAGTAGATTTGACAAGAACTTCAGTTAAATTTGCTGATTTTCTGCGCATTTGACTTAGCCTCTAATAAATCTATATTAAATAAATAATTTAACTAAACTCATTTTAGAATTTTATAAAATTTCATGTTTTTCATGTTTGCGCCGATCACCTTGTAAATTTTACAAATACTTTTTCTGCGTGTTTATGAGGAGAGTTTTTGGCTTACCAATTTCAAATTGCTAGGGTGCTTTGAAAAACATCTTTATTATCAGTCCCTATATTATATGTTACAGCTGAAGATGTTGCGACGTCACAATTACCTCGAATAACAACAAGGCGCGGACATACTGATTATTCTGCTTCAAATGTCAGCACTCTACGTAAGTATATATATTTTTTTAACTAAAAAAAAGTTAGGAATCAGAAAGAAATCTAAATCTTATTTCTTAACTGCCAATAAATTGTTCTCGCTAAACGGCGCAGGGTACCTGAACTTCTAAGAAACAAGTTTCGAATTTTAAATTCAAAAGTAAATAATCTTATAGACTATCTCTCAGAAAAAAATTTGTATTTCGAAATTTATGAAAATTTTGGTCTCGCCGAGTTTAAACTTACCACGCAATGTTAAAAATTATTTAAAACTTCGGATCCAATATTAGAAATAATGGTTTACCGTTTCGCCACCTGCACGTGCAGAAATTTGTTTATCTTTCCCTATTTGATGTTGGGTTCCAATGAGATCCCTATCATAATATCTAGCCTAGAAAAAACTGGTTTGGGCCCTATTGAAATATTTATTACAGAAAACACTGGTTGGGGCCTTTATCAGAATTTCTAGTTCAGAAAAAACTGATAGTGCCCTATCAGGTTCGAGTGAAGAATGTCGTGCCTCGTATATAGGTGTGGAAAATCTATCTTGTACTTTTCTTTTAAAGAAAAAATTCCGTTCTTATGAAAAACTGTAAATGTTTAGAAAAAATTACATTTTCTGTCATTCTAAAAAGTTTTAAAGTAGTCTACAACGGGAAAAAACGAAATGTTACAGAAAGAAAAATTTCAATTGATTACAATTATTTAAAAATTATTTTATTGATATTCTTGCTAACAGTTCGTATATTTTACATGTACATTATGTCCTATAATAAATATTAAATTAGAATAAGAGAGTTTAAAATTTTTTGATCTGTGGCTTATGAGTATGGCTTTTTCATCGACTATCGACTCGAAGGTTTAGCGTAATGGTTAAGACTTTCGACTGCTAGACGCTACCTAGTGGGCACAAAATTTGGCGACGTCTTTAGGACATTAATACGACATCTTTATGACAGCTTTACGACATCCTATGTCCATGCCGTTTCGGTGTCTTTGAGATATCGTAAAGACATCGTCAGATTATACGACTCATTTACGATATCGTTAAGACACCTGAACGACATGAACACAGGATGTCGTAAAGTTGTCCTAAAGATGTCGTAACGATGTCGTAAAGACGTTGCCAAATTTTGTGCCCAATGGTAGGTATAGATGGAGGTGTTCGATACTGTCCTGGCGGAGCAAAGGAACCGAATAGAGCCTCTACAAAGTACCCGTAAAGACCCCATTGTGTCCCCATTAGGTTCCTTTTATAAAAAAACTCGAAAAAATAGGAAGGCCAACTGTTCCACTGTTGAAATTCGGATTCTACATTAAATTTTCTATTAGAAACTCATGGCGTAATCGCAATATTTTTTTTGCAGCGTTAAAAATGTAAAAAAATGTAATTAGCTTCTGCTAAAGGTGACTTCAAGCGCATCCATAATAGCTCAAGTAGTATGTTGCGGGCGAAGTTTAAAAATGAACTTCTCTCTAATTTTCATCGCAGCATTGTTGTCAGAGGTTTCCACTGCGGGGTGCTAGCATCCAAACAAAATTTTTAAAGTTACCGACATAACGCTTATTAACTGCTACTAACAGAAGATGCACTTGAAGGCGCCTTCGCCCCATGTAAATGACAGGCATTTTATTTTTTTTTAATTTTTCACGCTGCAAGATAAAGTATTGCAATTACTCCGTGATATTATAATACAAATTTCAACGTAGAATCTAAATTTCAACAACTTAAAAGTTGCTTTTGCTGTTTTTTTTTTTTAGTTTTTCGAAAAGAAACCAAATGGGGACCCAATGGAGTCTTTAAGGGTACTTTATAGAGGCTTCATTCGGTTCCTTCGGCCCGCATATCAATTAATTATTCATCAGTTAAAAGAAGGGTTCTAGATGGGGCCTTAATAAGCATCGGGCGAAAAAAGGGCACTCTCGTTAGGGCCTCCTCAAAAGTTCTAGCTAGAACCTGGCTAAAACAGCGTTACAGAACTAGTCAGGCCCTCTTCATTTTTCCTGACGAGCGCTTGATTAGAAACAGGGAAATCCATCCAGGGCCTTACTAAACCCCGATCGGAATTTCTACATGGGTGGTGCCGAAAACTGGAAATAGGAAGAGTAGAAACAATTTTGAAGATGTATTTCAATTTTGGAATAAAAGTGATTTTACGATTGTAAGCTTAAATAAATTTAAATACGAGTTCTAACCTAACTCTTAGATCAAATTTTTAAACAGTAAATATTTTTTGTATAAATTAATACAAATTTACTGGGACTTCATTTTTGCTTCAAAATAAGTCGATCTAAGTTTATAATCTCTTGAAAATCACGATAAATAGTACAGTATATGTATTTTTTTGTTATAAAAATATTTCTGTAAAAAAATGTGTTTTTTCGCTGAACAGTATTCAATTTCAATCTAAAATCCTTTGTTTCCGAAAAATACTTATTTTCATTATCCAATAAATACTTTAAACTTCACAACAAAATTGTAAAAAAATTACAAGATAAGCATTTCATTATATTTTGTTATATTTATTTTTTTTCAATTTAAAAATTAATGCATTGCCTGTTTCAAGTTATTGGTATGTCAATATACTATACGATATCAAAATAATATAACACTCTTAAAATAAATAAAGCAGGCTGTCTAGTTTCTTAAAATATAATTACTTAATCAAATTTTTGTTGCCTTGGTTAATATTAACTGACTTTAGGATAACCCTTCAGCTATATTTAGTTTGGACCAACGAAAAATTTTTGGTATTCCTAGAAAAAATTATTAAATAAAAATTCCTATATTATAATTTACAGATGTACCTACGCCACATCCGGGCTCTATACCGGAGCTGCAATTGCTAAGAGCTCGCTTGCAGGAGCGAGCGCTAAGCGTCTTAGGTCCAAATTATGATCAAGGATGTAAGTGTATGATAATATTATGAATTAAAAAAAAATTACATGATTTTAGGACTTCACAACTGAGATAAGTCTTTTTTTACCATTGCAATCAACAATGAACGTGATCAATAGTGTTACTTTTTTAAACGTTTAGTAAATAAATTCATGGCATAACAAGAAATGTGTAGGCTCTATCCGCAAAATTCTTCAGGTCACAATTCTTTACCGATTTTTAATTTTTTTCCAGAAAATTCAGCATTTAATTTTCAAGAAGTCGTTCGCTGTTGATTTTTGAATATTGGTTTCTTTAAATTTTTATAAAACTGCAAATAGCTACACAAATCTTTTTCTTTTTTTTTAATTTTTCAATTCTCTATCAAGATTTTTCGCAGTTGCATTAGGCCTCATATTTTATGCAAAAGGGTCGATGGAAAAAAATGTGCTGAGAAGTCAAGTTGTTTCTTATAAACAAATATTGGCAACAAATAGCCATTATGATGGGTTATGTTTTTGTGAAATATATGCATCCAAATCGCTCGTTCAGAGCAAATAGTGCACATCCAAATGTGGTATCCAATATCTTTTGTTAACTTTATAAATAAATAATATAAAAAAATTAATAATTTGAACAGTTTTGGCAGAAAAAAAACTAATCAGGTAAAGAAAGTAAATCAATGAGCATCGCAGGCAATGAGACTTAAAGACAATCAGAAAAATTAGGTTTATTTTAACCTTAAAATGTTTAAATCATGCATTTGTTCATATTAATAGTTGATAAATTTAAAAAATGATATCAAATGACAAAAATATATTAATGAACATCACAGGCGATTAGATTCAAAGAAAATCGGATGAAAATTCGGTTTGTTTCTGCCTGAAACTGTTTATATTATGCATTTGTTTATAAGAATATTTGATAAATTCAGGAAATTATATCAGATAACAAAAATACATCAGTGTTTATCACAAGCAATGAGATTTGAAGGTAATTAATAGAAAATTGTTTGTTTTTTTCTTAGAGAGTATATATGTTACAAGAAAAGTATATAATCCGGCAATATGTATAATCTCTAGGCATTATATATAATGGCCAACACAGTCCAAACAAAGTTCGTAATACTTTCTATTATTCACATTACCCAGGCATTATATATAATTCCCAGAAGAGACTAGGAAAAGTATATAATAAATATAAAATATAATAAATAATAATAAATAATAATAAATAATAAATAAATATAAAAACAGGATCTATATAAGTTTTTGAGAAATAATGAAAAATGTATTTGAAAATTTTTTTCTTTAATTTTTTTCATTTCTATGAATACGAATCAAACCTGATTTCTTAAATATCAGACCCAAAAGTCTGTTTTATAGGGTGCCAAAAATCCCATAAGTGTACATCATTAGATTTTGCGAAATTGTGGCACTAATTATGATTTTGTTGCAGTTTGTAAAAATAACAATTTTGTTTTCTGTATGATTCAACTTATTTTCAACGTTTTAATTAGAGCGAGTTGAAAATTAAGTCAAGTTGATAGAAATAATTGTATACAAAATTTGGTATTATTTAAAAATAATATTGTCTTTGAATAGTTCTAGAAAGTTGTGGTTTTTACTTAATTATTAAACATATTGTAAATTTTTTACAGTTAGGATGAGGTGTTAATGGACCTATGTCAATGCTAGATATTTGTGACTTTTTCTGAAATTTTCAACTTTCCAGAATTATTTTAAGAGAATATTGTGATAAATAATAAATTGTGTAAATAATTATTTATCTTATGTTTAATATATTATTGCTTCGATCTAACTGTAAGGTTGATAATAAGTTAAAACATTCGAAAAAACAGCGGCTTTCTAACTCTATACTAAGAGAAAATTGCCAAAAATAGTTACACCTTGTGTAATGAATTTAAACAAACATTTAAGTATCAATAGAAAGTAGAATTATAAACTATTTGTATTTACAATATTGCACAATAATCACAATTAGCGGCGAAAACTCGCAAACCTACATTTTTTATTATGTATAAGGTTTTATGCGGACCCTTCAAAACAGCCTTATCGATTTAAAATTTTAAAAATTAGTTTTAATTAATATTTTACGACTAATTCTAAACGAAAATAATGAACTAAACTTGTTGCACATTACATGAACGATTATAAATAATATTTACAAAAATGGCTTTTTTCTTATGGGAAATCTGTGCAAAACTTCGTGACTTGTCATGGAATTTCTCATTTAAAAAATCGTACAGGCTAAAGTAGTTGCAAAATCTTCGTCGAGACGTATAGGTATACATTTTAGACCACTCCATTCTTGCACTGATACAAAAACTTTCTTTTTCATAAATCAGAAATTAAAAAAGAACCAGCATTTCTGTAATTAAAAAAAAAAAAACTTTTTATTGAATAATAAATGGAGAAAACTATCTAAGAAAATCGTCGTTCACAAATCTCCTCAAAATTTAAGGGGTAGTACGGTCTCGTGGCTTTCAACAAAATTAATTTTTTTCCACTTTCTTACGGTACAACATTTCAAAAATGTTATCTCGAAATTTAAGTTCGTTCGGAGCCAAAATCTTTAAGCTATTGACTTTTAAGTCCTTGTCTTTTCGACGCGAGAAGAAGGAAGCAAAAACGCGTTATTCGTTTGGTCGAACAGTGATTTTGTAATAATATTCGCTGGAATTTTTACATATAAAATACTTCCCCTACCTCATTTTTTTTTAATTAAAGCGATTTTACTGCTACCAAAAAGAAAATTTTTTTGTGAAAAATTACTATTTTGCATCAAATGATCACCAAAAATTTTCAATAAAAAAAAACAGAAAAAACGACGTAGGGAATACGAAAAACTTAGGTTTTTACCAAATTCGTTTGCTTTTTATTTCCGATAATTCTACGCTAAGCGTGTAGAATATGACAATAATTTTCTTTAACCATATCTCTTAAAAAAATTCCTACAAAAACTGCTTTTTTTAAACTCGCTAGGCCCTACTCCCTCCCTAATAAGCTTTTGTTTAAAAAAACTTTAAAATCTGATAAAAAATGGTAAGTTAAAAATGGATGAAACAATTTATGATTTTTTTAAGGAACAACGTTTTTTTGGATGTTTCTGCAGTACAAAGTTTTAAACCAATAAGTGTTTATGCGTCAAAAACGAACTTCTTCGCCAATTCATCTAGCCCTACTTTGAATGCATCATTCTTTTTAGATTTAGGATTATATACTTTACCTATCTTGTGCCAGGCATTATATATCATGCCTAGGGATTACATAAAACGCCCAGGCAATGTAAATACACTGAGAAAAATGTTTGTTTGAATCAAACAAATTATTTCTTCAATATGAGTTCAAACAAATGTTTCTTTGATTCAAATAAATTTTTTGTTTGTCCTTATTTGTTTGGTTCAAATAAATGTTTTGGTTTGTTTAAATAAATATCTTGTTTAAAATAAATAAAGTTATTGTTCACATTGAATGTTTTTTAATTAATTAAAGATTCTGTTCAATTGACTTAACCTCAAAATTGAGCATTCTTCATGAAAATAATATATGATCTCGATAATAAGTTTATTGATAATCATAAATATCATTGTATATGTAAAAGCAGAAGCACTTATTGAACCAGAATGCTGAATTCTGGTCAATTTCAAAGTCTGTGCTTCTCATTTCGGTATTGAACAATCATAAATTATAATACTGAGAAATGAACCAGAGTTAGACCTTTGAATTGAATGTATATATAAGTGTTCCTGCTTTTATGTATACAGTGATTATTATAATATAAAAGAACATGATTGATTTCATAAATCATCATTATAAAGAAAGGAGGTTGGTATTGAAAAAGACTTACTCACATCCGAAATCTTCAATTATATCCATGGTTAAAACCCTAAACTTCAAGTAGTTCCTAAACTAGAGATTTTGTGTCCATTTTTCGAATTAATATATGTTTTCATAGTAAATCAGAACCTTTAGAATAATTCAACAGAAAAAAAATACAAACAACATAAAATAAATCACATGATCAATTAATTTAGATTCTAGGTTAGTCGTTTAGGAACCGCCAGCAGCGCTTTAGCATGCCTAGCGGTGCTTTGTAGTACTGCATTGTACTGTATTTTTTGTTTGAATCAAATAAATATTTTTATGAATTCGAATAAACAGATTGTAAACAAATGCATTGTTTAATAAAAAACAATTTTTTATTTGAATCAAACAAATTGTACTAAACAAATTATTTATTTCAATCAATATAGCAAATAGTTTCCATTTGTTTAAATTAAATAAACCTTTTTTTAATTAAAGCAAACAATTTATTTGATTCAATTATATAAATTTAAATAAAATTTGTTGTTTGATTAAAAAAAAAACATTTTTCTGAGTGTACTAAGTATTTAATTACATACTTTTCCTAAAATGTCCAGGCATTATATATAATGCCTAGGGAATATATATAATACCTGGAGTATATACTTTGCCTGTAACATATTTAAGTACAACTTAATCTGAAACCTCAGTATCAGGTCAGTCTTGAAAGTATTAACTAAAAAATTTACAAAGCGTCAGCAACATTTGTGGTTTTGTACACGATTAAAACCCGAAACACATCCTTTTTATTATAATTTTGTTCTTTTCAAATCGACCAAAATTTTACAGAACTTTTATTATCGAAATTATCAATTTCCTCTGTTTATAAATCATGTCACTGGTTGAGAGAGTTCTTCTAGCGATCCATTTTTTTCTATGATATACATAATGTAGCGTGTCTAGATTTTCAAAATACATTAACTTCATAGAAATTTGGTACGTTTGTTAGTATATAATGACTTTGGAATTACATTTACGCGATCTTTGGTTTCGGCCAACAGCAAATTTTTTTTAATTTGTTAACAAAATCCTTGAATAAGAATACCCAGTAGGCATAAAGTTTGGCGACGTCTTTACGACG
Source organism: Belonocnema kinseyi (assembly GCF_010883055.1). Taxonomy (NCBI): domain Eukaryota; kingdom Metazoa; phylum Arthropoda; class Insecta; order Hymenoptera; family Cynipidae; genus Belonocnema; species Belonocnema kinseyi. The sequence continues at coordinate 26,514,726 of NC_046666.1, forward strand.
TCGTTACGATATATTTACGACAACTTTACGACATCCTATGTCTATGTCGTAAAGGTGTATTAGCGATATCATAAATAAGTCGTATGATCTGACGATGTCTTTACGATATCGTAAAGATGTCGTAAAGATGTAGTAACGATGTCGCAACGATGTCGTAAAGACGTCGCTAAATTTTGTACCCACTGGGTACCTATATTATATTTTACAGATGTAATTACACAACAGCCAAGCTCTTTAGCACAGATGAATTTGCATAGAATTCAAATGCGGATGCAAGGACTAAGCATCAATGATCCGAATTTTAATCATGAATGTAAGCATGTTATAGTTTTTTGAACAAAGAAAAAATTGCTGTGATTTAGACATATTCTTATAGGAAATTATTTTCGCTTTTTTCTCGAGGTAAAATGCTGTAGCTTTTTTCGTATTTTTTAAAACAAATTTTTGTTTGAAAATTTATGAAAATTTTGATGTCGCTGTCCCTAAACTTACTATTGTAAGTTAAAAACTCAAATGGATGAATCTAATATGTCATCCGAAGTTCATATATTTAAAAATATTTTCTTGAAATTTCGTATAAAATAGGTTTTAGTATCTCTGATTTCGAATCTGGCGTCGAAAGTTATAAACTCCAAATTTTGGATCTAATAGAGCGGATATTCGTTTTGAAAAATGCTAAAACTGAGAACAACAAAGATATCAGATTATAATACAAAAATCTTTAAAAAGTAGTTTTCACAGGGTCAACCGTATTTTCAGAAATTTTAAAAGACATAAGGAATGAATTTTTTTTTAATTCGGAAATCAATTTATTGTCTGTTTCAAGTTATTGTTATGGCAATGGAAAATACAATGTCGTACCTAGGTTAATAGAAACTGTCTTTCGAATTGAATATGAACTATTTTTCATTTGGACCAATCGCAAATTTTTTAAATATGTTAAAAAAGTTATTGATTGAAAATCCCTACGTTATATTTTGTAGATGAACCAGGACCACGCCCACGAATCCACAACGCAGGGCTGCAAATACAAGGAGAGCGGATGCGTAAGTGTATACAAAAGTTCTGAACTAAGAAAAAATTCCTTTCATTTAAAAATATAAATAAATAAAAATCGTTAAATAAAAATCGTCTCCAGGATTTTATGTCTTACCTTCGCTTTTTTTACATAATTGGCAAATGGAGAAAAATTACAGAAATATACAACATTCACTCTAAATACAGGAAAAGTACATAATGCAGGCATTATATATGAAGCTTGTTTTGCGATGTCATTTGAGAAAAAGCTTTGTAAAAAAGTTCGTGGCAGGCGAATTTATAAAAATTATTTTAACCATTTTTTATTTGACAATCAAGTTGATTTTTTTTTAAATTCTCAGAAATGGCCTTTCCTTAGCATTTTTCAATTGATGAAAAAAGGCTTGAATCAGTACAAGAATAGGATTTTCTATATCTATACCTGTAAAAATTCGACTTTCCATTTTTGGCAATCAATACCCCCTCCTACCAATTCGTTTGTCATAGAGAAAATGAAATCTCTCTTTTTTTAATCAGTCATCATTACCCGTGCCACCGGGCTTACAAAATTAACATGGGGATTTGCATGGGCTAGTTCGGTTTTCGAAAAAATGGAAAAAAGTACTTTTTATTCACTTTTTGTAAATTGAAGATAAACATTTCTTAAGAAATGTTTAGGGAATAATTTTCACCGGATAACTTTTAATTTTGATGCTTGCAAACCCCTCATATTGTGCCCGGAAGTTCCCTACAAAATGCAAAATATGACTTTTATATAAAAAATATTGACTAATTTTTGGAATGATATTGTAAGAACTTCTTCCGGGTAGAGATGTTCGATTGTCTTTAAAAAACCGATTCTGAACCGGATTATAAAGAATCCGGTGAAACAAATCGTAAAAAATTATTATTTTTTATGGGCACGAGATACTTTCTATAACGAGTATATTATTGTCCTTTCATGTTTTGACAGTATTTTTTAAAACTAAAAATTGATGCAGAAAATAGAGAAATAAAATTATTTAAGGTTTTACTTAACGCTACTAAACTAAGCAATTGAACAAACAAATAGTAAATTGTTTTTCATAATTTATTTTTCCTCAATTTCTCGTCATTAGTATAGTTATTTTTTTAACCAAGTAGAAACAACATATTATACATTTTTAGTTATAATAAATTAAATTTTCAAATGCATTCATATAAAATATCATGTTTAAGTTAGCTTATAAAAATAACTTACTCACCTTAAATTCTTGATGAAAATTGATTGAAAATGCTACAATAATAATCCTGTTGTGAGATCACAAGTACTGTAAAAAGTGTCAGAAATTTGAAAAATATTGTCATTCAATTTTTAAATTATTAAAATTATGTGTACTCTGAAATCCAAAAGTGTGCAAGGAAAAATTAACTTAATTTTTTTTTAAAATTCAGTTCTCAAACCTTATATTTTAAAACTATTAAAAATGAACTTCAACGTCTTTACAACGTTCACAAACTGCACAGGCTACCATCATTTTTAATATTTATTTACATTAAAATATAATTAAATAAATTCTGAAAAATACAATAAAAGTCACATTATTGGGGCATTCGCGATACAAAGGACGGCCCTATGCTTCATCAAACTTCATACAACGAAAATGCTCTCGCCCAATCAGCTTTATTTACAAAGAGACAGATGTATGCCTCATATATTTTTTCTCTCTCTCTCTAGAGCCTATTTCCGTTCTTCCTACAGATAGAGATCCTCCAGGGAGAGTTGAGACAGGGGGTACTCCAAATAGGATTGGCGCTGCTGTACCGGAACTACTTTAACTTTTATGAAATTTCATTGGCATGATTTAGCGCTATTTTCAAATTACAATTTTATTTTCAAACGAATCTAATACAGCATAGAGACAACACTCAAACAATAACATTATAAATGATTACCCAGTTGGCACAAAATTCAGCGACGTCTTTACGACATCGTTACGACATCCTTTTCGACAACTTTACGACATCCTATGTCCATGTCGTTTCGGTATCTTTGCGATATCGTAAAGACATCGTCAGATCATACGACTTATTTACGATATCGTAAAGACACCTTAACGACACGGACATACGATGTTGTAAAGATGTAGTAACGATGTCGTAAAGACGTCGCGAAACTTTGTGCCTACTAGGTAGACAGGTTATTTATTAAGGTTAGGAGAAAATAATATTCACTTTGAAACACACATACTTCAAAATTTTCATAAACAAAAGAACAGCCAATTACAGAAAATCCTTGGTTTTCTTTTCGTCTTATAGGTGATTCGTAATTGGCTGTTCGTTCTCTGCTTTTCGTTTTATTCGCGAAAGCCCACGTCCAAGGACAACCTGACTTGGACTCTAAAGTCTTACACGGTGGTGTCTCATGATTGCAGAATTGCGTTACGTTTTGCGTAATGTGTCAATTCACTGCCTAGTGGGCACAAAATTTGGCGACGTCTTTACAACATCGTTACGACATCTTTACGACAACTTTACGACATCCTATGTCTATGTCGTTTCGGTGTCTTTGCGATATCGTTAAGACATCTTCAGATCATACGACTTATTTACGATATCGTAAAGACACTTTAACGACATGGACATAGGATGTCGTAAAGTTGTCGTAAATATGTCGTAACAATGTCGTAGGGACGTCGTCAAATTTTCTGCCCACTGGGTAGACATTTCAGCCAATAATATTCTCCTAGTCGCTCAGAGAAACATTGTGATTGGCTGAAATGTCTAGTGATATGACGCATTACGCAAAACGCAACGCAATTCTGCCGTCATGGGACGCCATCCTTACGAGCTGTGAAAAATCTTTTAGATATGAAGCCGTCTTTAGATTATACAGAATGATAAAGAATGGAACTATAGAATGTAGATATCACAAAAATAGAGACAATGCGAGCTGTTAAAAAAAATACCTAAATTATAATTTTTGGCAAAAAATTGACTGTTCGATTCTTAGGGTAAAGAATCGACTCACTGAAGAATCGAATAGCAAAGAATTGGGTGAGAAAAATAGATTTTTTTCAAGAGAATCAAATTTTTAAAGAATCTAAATCGGAATCGAACATCCCTACTTCCGTGGCTTTGGTGGTTTGGAACCCACCTTAAGCTGGAGGTTCTCTCAGATGAAGCTGTTTAAGTAGCAAGCCTCCATGTCGAGAGGACTAATACCGGCAAAAATCTGTACAGTGCACAATTTTTTCCTTCACACTTGCATAAAAGTTACAGTTCAATTTAGAAAAATTATTCAAAAACATTTGACGTTTTAGTATCCTTTAATTATTTTCGTCCCGCGTTTTCTTTCTGTATTAAAATTTTAAGTTCTACAATCTTTGAGAATTACAATGAAAAATTATTGACTTAAAACATATAGAGTTAAAAAATATTCAATTTACAACGAAAAATTAGAATAGTTGATTTTTCAGTTGAAAAATTAATATTGTAATAAATGAAACTATTTTTCAACATAATAGCTATATCTTTAATCAACAATGTCAATGTTTAAGCAGCGTCAACAATCTTATATCAATAAAAAATTTCTTAAAATTAATTTGACTTTTATATAATTAGTTTGACTTTTAAACATTTAGCTGCATTTTCAACAAAATAAGATAAATTTTTAATGAAAATCTCTCTTTCAATAATGTTCCTAGGTCTAGTTTCACCAAAAATATGTGTGCTACGCTCACTAAATTTCGAAAAAACTAACTACCCTTTTCCCGCTCCCCTGACTCACCAAAAATATTGGATCTACACTCACGGAATTTCGTTAGTTGTAGTGATTTTTTTTTTTGATTCTCATTAGCATGATAAATATAAAAAAATTGTAGATAAGAAAAACGAATAACCAAAAATCAAAAGTAAAACAAATTTTTATAACTCTCATATGGAAAAAGCAGATTATTAATGCAATCAAGTTTGGCAATTTCCAACCGAGGGACAAAAAATAATACCAGATGTATGGGAGAAAACATTTTTTTTTATAAATTAAAAAAGGAAGGATTTTTACCATGAGTGCATTTGGATATTGATTTTAATTTTCCAAAAACTATTTAGTTAATTAACAAAATTGATCATTTTTTGTCCTGGCAAATTTATTATTCAATTTAATAACATTTGAAAAGAAAACATAATATTTTAATACACTTATGTTGAAAAATTAATTTTTTTACTAGTTATTACAAAAATAAACTTTCGTCCAATGCAATTGGTATTATTGCTTAGTATTATTGCTATTATTATTTAAGAAAAAAAATTTACGTAATTTATGCACGGCCCCAAAGTATGTTCAATTCCGCGTGTAATGAGTCAGGAAATTTCTTGGAGTTTGTCAAGGATGATAAATTACAATTATATTATTTTCATTATTATATTGTTCCTGTTTTGAGGAAATTTCCTCTTATTCTCTCTTTTCTTATTTTTACTTTTAATGCGTACTGAAATAGTAAGACAATGGTAAGACAAAATACACAACAACATTTTTTGGGAAGCCACTAATTTTCAGTGAAATCAGCATGCTACATCTCGCGTTTTTCCATGTGATTGACAGTATTAAGAATAAAACGTTAATCCATTTCCATTTATTCTCCCAGAATTTCACTCAAGCATGCACCCGAGCTCATCCACACCCAGCTCATCCTCATCTACAACCATACTTGAATCTGCGAACCAAACTTCAATTGGTAAGTTATTACTTTTAAGCATCTAACTCGTTACAGGTAATTTAATAAAAGAACTTCATTTAATTCCCATAAAAGTTACTTTCAATTTATCCTCTCTCTTTATTTTTGGAGTTTAACCAAATAATGCAAAGAAATAATTAAATCATTCATTAAAAAATTTAATTAAAAATCAAAAAATTAAAAGCAACTCCCGGTCTTAATGATTTTTACTTTCCAACTACTCAATAATGCCGCTCTCAATAGTGCCGTTAATAATAATGTGAGCTCGGGATTAACCCCAACTCCTGCGCTTCCCCCTACTCGCCCAAAGTTCAGATCCGACTTTCTCAATAATGCCGCGCAAAATTAGGGATCATCTATAAACTATGTTACCAATTT
>NC_046666.1:26520845-26543732 GCF_010883055.1 Belonocnema kinseyi
TGGTTATACTGCGTTGTGAATTACAAACTTCCAACAAGTTTTTACGGAAAATGAAATAGTTAAACTTCTAATTGAAAAAAAAAATTATTTCAAATTACAAAATAAATTCTATTAAATCGTTGATTTTTTCACTAAATTATTAAACAAGAAAAATTCAAGAATTTTCAATTAAAATACTTAATTTTCAACTAGAAAAGATAAATTTTTTAACAAAAATATCAATACAATTAAAGAATTCTCTACCAAAAAATAAATTTTTTTGGAAAAAAATAAAAAATTTTTTGCGTTTATAATCAAGTATTTTAACTTTAAAACCTAATTCTTTAATTTTTAAGCGTGAAAAAACGAATTTATAACTAAATTATAGAATTTTTAACTGAAAAGTTGAACTTTCAACTAAAACATAATAATTAGTTACAAAAAAAAACAAGGAATTTTCAATATATTTCAAGAATTCTCAACCGAACAGTTAAACTTTCAGTTGAAAAAGATAAATTTTTGAAATAAGAATTTAATTTTATACAAGAAACAAAAAAATATTTTTGTAACAAAATTTCAGAATTCTGAACCAAAAAGTTTACGTTTCAACTAAAAAAATAAAGCTGCAACCTAAAAAATTAATTTACTTCAAAAAAGACGAATTTTTAATTAAATTTGAAGATTCTCAGCCGAATAGTTGAATTTTCAAATAAAAACATACATTTTTAGACTAAAAGAATAATATAATTTATGTACAAAGTTAATTTCACTGAGACCCCCCCCCCTCTAACTCGTCATCAACCGCAGATTCTAGGAGCCCCCCCCCCCTCAAATGGTAACGTAGTTTATGGATGACACCTTATAGGAATTTACACTTTTCCTCCTGAACGAAACATTAATGCCAGCGCGGCACTATTGAGAAGGAGATTGTACTATCATACATACAAGGAAATATTTTTTTTCCATACTCCAAATTAAAAAAGTTGTATTTTTACAAAATTTTAAATATTAAGTATTAACCCTATAAACTCTGAAATTTTAACGATATCATTACATAATCGAACTACATACAACAACAACAAAAAATCAACTCTGCGAAAATAAATAATTAAATTACCAAGTGAACATTTTATAAATTGAATAAAATAAGCCACACCGGAGACAAAGAATACGAAAAAGCTATAAAATAGACTCTATGTTTAAATTCGGCTTTTTGCTTGGAAAATTTATCTCTTTTGGTAAATATTTGATTTTTTGGTTTAAAAATGCAAGTGTTTGGTTAAAAATGTATCTGTTTTACTTAAGGATATAAGATTCCTTTAACATTCGTTCTTTTTTAATAAATTGAAATATTTTCAATGAAAATTCATCTTCCTTGGTTATAAATACAAATATTTGGTAATTCCATGCTTATAATATACATTGCCTAGGTATTCTCTATAATATAGAGAAATTTATATAATCCCTAGGCATTACATATAATACCCGGCACGAGATAGGTTCAGTTTAAAATCTTGAATTTGAATATAATGATGCATTTGAAGAAGGGCCTGATAAGTTGGCGAACACTTATAGAATTTAAAAAAGGTCTACTCGCTATTTATGAAAACATGGCCGGCTGGAAACAATTTTTGATTAACATTGAACTTTGTTTTTTACGTATAAACACTTATTGGTTCAAAAATTTGTTTTGAAGGTACATTTAAAAAAAGCCTTATCCCGTAAAAAAATTATGAATAGTATCATCAGATTCTAATTAAAAACTTGTGTCAGGTGTTGACGTTTTTTTCGTACAAAAGTCTAATAAATTTTAAATTGATTTAATTCAAGCAATTTATTATTATTTATAACAATATTATTTTTAAATAATGCTGGAAAGTTGCAGTTCTTCTATAATTTTCTATTTTTGGTCCACTTTTCAATTATAGTGTAAAGTAATAATGCATGAAGTTTAACAAACAGAATTATTTAAACAAATTATTATTTCTCATAACTATCTTATTTCTTTATGCCAGATAGTTGCGGTTATCATAATGTTATCATAATCATAATCATAATAATCACCACAACCATAATCATAATGTTATCATAATTATGTTATCATAATGAGCGCCAAAAACTTAGCAAAACTCAATTTTAACTTGTTTGATCTTTTAATATCTTATAAAACAGACTTCGATAGCTGATATTCAAAAAATCAGTTTTTATTTGCATTCAAATATGTTAAAATTACATGAAACAAATTTTTAATGAATTTGGAATTGTTTCTTGGAAGCTAAGAAATACCGTTTTTATATTTAAAGGGATTTTATGGGACATTCTAAACTACATTTTACCAAAATTTTTAAGGAAATCAAAAGTGGAGTCTTACAAAAACTTAATTTAAGAATTCGTTTTTAAAAAATCCAAATATTCATTAAAATTTTCGTTAAGAAAATACGTCTTATTGTGAAAAAAGTACAGCTTGATACCTTAAGAATCACTAAAATAATGAAAGTTTAAAAAGCAGAAATTTCTTAAATGTAAAATATTGATTAATCATTTTGCCTCGTCTCGCCTAGGCATTATATATAATGCTTAGGCAATGTGTATAACAGAGATTATTACACATTTTGCCCAAACTCTTTTAGGCATTATACATAATGCCTAGGGATTATATATATTGCCGGCTTATATAGTTAGTCTCAAACAGATATACATTCATTTTGTTAACATAAGTTTTATCCCAGTTATCATAATTTTATCATAATCACAATAATCATAAGCAGCATATTTATATTCATAATGTTATCATAATTATGTTATCATAATTAGCACCAAAACTCGAGAAACTCCATTTTAACTTATGGGATCTTTTAAGAGCCTATTAAACATGCTTTTGCAGCTAATATTAAAAAAATAAGTTTTGATTCGTATTCAAAACAAATGAAAAGTACATGAACAAAATGTTAAATGAATTTTTAGGTATTTTCAGAAACTAAGATAGATACCATTTTTATATTCAAAAGGATTCTACGTCACATTCTGAACTACATTTCGCCAAAATTTTAAAGGAAATCAAATAGGGATTTTTTCACAAACTAAATTTAAGCATTTGTTTGCAAAGAATACGAGAATTTATTAAAATTTTTGTTTAAAAAGTCGTTTCTTTTAATGCGTCTTATTTTTAATTGAAAAAATAGATTTTGATATCTTAAATTCATTATAATAATGAAAGTTTAAGAAAGCAGAAATTTCTTAGATGCAAAATATTTATTACATACTTTCCCTCGTTTCGCCTGGGCACCGAGTGAAAATTCTTCGACTTGAGTTCAACTTGGTTATGTCTTGAGTCCTTTTACAAAAAATTTTTGATTTTTCAAAAAATGTTATTAGGATAAATTGTTCATTTTTTAAATACTATAAATAATCGTACAGAGAATTTTGGAATTTTCAAAAAAACTGGTCGAAAAAATATTCGAAATGTGCCCACTTTATGAATTTTCATCCAAAATGACTGGCTAACGAACTTGACCTTAAGTTTAGAACACTAAACAAGTGCACACACTGACTACGTCTTCAAACTGAGACATGCTCAAGACGAACTTTTCGACTCCAGGATGTCTTAATTCGGGGGCAATTTAAGTCGAAACCAAGTCGAAAAATTTTCACTCAGAGCATTATATATAATGCCTAGACAATGTGTATAACAAAGAGTATTCCACACTTTTCTTAGAATATTTAAAGTATTATATATAATGCCTAGGTATTATATACAATGCCTAGGTATTATATATTGCACAATTATATACTTTGCCTACAACAGATATTAACCTTATTTTCCCTGTGTTAAGAGAATTTTGGACTGTCAAAATAAGTTCTCTGTTGACGGGTGCTTGTCCAAAATTATTAAAAATTCAACTTGCTCGTCTAAAAAAAATCTCATTAATTTTTTATTCTTCCTTATCAAATTAGACCAACTTCAGGTTGGTATAATTTGACAAGGAAGAAGAATAAATCTAAACCTTAAAAATTTTTTCACAAAAAATTAAAATTGTAATGTATTAGAAGGATCCCCTAAGCCGTTAGAAATACGTAAAAACAAAAAAAAAATCGGTACCCGCGTCAAACAAATATAATACAAACGTTAATCCGTAAATAAATTAGATTGAATATATTTGTATGAAAATATACAAGATTGTTTAATCTTTAACCAAGAGGAGCTGTTATGACAGAATAAAACCTTTTTGTTAGGACAGTTACATACTCGAAATTATAAACCGCTCGTCTTGAAGTCTTTGAAATTCGAATCAAGACATAAATATATGTCTTCAAGGCATAGAAAAACTACTCTCCGAGACATACTTTGAAGTCTGGCTCCGTTTCCAAACTGAGACATGCTCAAGACGAACTTTTCGACTCCGGAATGTCTTAATTGGGGGCAATTTAAGTCGAAACCAAGTCGAAGAATTTTCACTCAGGGTATTATATATAATGCCTAGACAATATGTATAACAAAGAGTATTCCATACTTTTCCTAGAATATTTAAGGCATTATATATAATGCCTAGGTATTATATATAATGCCTATGTATTACATATAATGCCTATGTATTATACATAATGCCTAGGTATTATATATTGCACAATTATATACTTTGCCTGCAACAGATATACATTAATTTTCTTAAAATGATTTATTTTTTATTATTGTCAAAATTAACTTTATTTTCTCTGTTTTAAAAGAATTTTGGACTGTCAAAATACGTTCTCTGTTGATGGGTGTTTGTCCAAAATTATTAAAAATTCAACTTATTCGTCTAAAAAATTTCATTAATGGTTATTCTTCCTTGTCAAATTAGACCAACCTGAAGATCTAGAGGAAGACAGCATTGAAATACAATTCAAGGACGGATATTGCTACCATGGCTTAATAGACTATAAGCAACTATCAGTACCCGCCTGGCTGCACGTTACAGGTATACAAGACATACATGTCCACGATCTACGTAGAAATAATTTTTTGGCTTTTATAATGAAATCAGACGTACATGGGGAGGCAAATGTCAATTATAAACCATCGATTTGTCGTAAGCGTGTGACTGGAAGAACTACCGCTCGTATACGTATCGGAAAAGACAGGTATTATATAGCTAAATCTTTCGCAATTTATCCTTTCGAGACTTATTATCATGGTATCGGCCATGCATCTCGTACAGATTATTATCCCGAAATGGACCACTTATATATTAGTGTGCCTAAGATTGAAAAACCCGTTGTTTATAAAGCTCGACTAAAAAAGGCAAGTGAACCACTCAAAAGGTTTTCGTAGACCACTGTGCTGGAAACATTACCTTTATTCTAAACATTTTTAGCGATGGTTTGAATTGTCGATCTTGAAATGTAGAGGTGCAACAAACAATAAAAGCTGTTAAATTTAACTGCATTTTTATTTTGTTATTAAAGACATTAAAATGGAGAAATTTGTTTTTCATACGATTATGTTGAACATGTTTTTATCAGTCCAATTTTTCGAGTGGATGCAAGATTGGGCAAAAAAACGTCCGTTAGCAAATAGATTTTAAGAAGAATATTATTATTCGATTTTAAGATTTTTGTTTAAAGAAGATGATACAATTTTGTATTAGACTGTCATAACTGATTTTTTAAATTTTTGTTTATTTAATAACAAAAATAAAAAAAATACTTTTGAAGTATACCGGTTTTTGAAAAATACTTTGATTTAAGCAGAAATATCTAGAAAATTTAAAGCAACTATCCAAAAAAGATGTCCATTAGAAATGAAAATGTTAACAAATTTATTGAAATTATTCTGAGCAAATAAGTGAATGAAAATGGTTTCGTGGGAATTGGCCGCGACTCGTCACTTGAATCGCACTAAATTTGAATAATTCATAACCAAAAAAAGTTTTTTAATTAAATTAACAAAAGTTAATAAATAATTTGTTATTTTAAAAGCAATCTTTAATAACAAATATTTATATCAGGTATTTTTAATGTATTAAATAAAGTTTTTTCAGTGGAATCAATCACATATTACTTGGAAATAAAAGCTAAGTATAATGTTTGGCCAACAAATAAAAATTAATAATTGCTTAAACCAACTGTACAAACCAGGTTTTTCGATTCAATTAAATGTAAATACCTAACTTCTAAATTTTAAAGAAAATTTTTATGACAGTAAAAAAAATTTAGTTGTAAAAATTTATTTTAAAAATGCATTAACCAAGATAATTTGTTTATTACATGTTAAACAAAAATAAAAATAGTGGATCGTTATAGAACTATGTAAAAAGTGAAAAAATGTGTTATTAACTGTTGATCACACACACACGCACACAAAAGTTCAAATGCTAAAAAATAGCCAAATAATGCATTTGTTAATGAAGTTTGGTTAAAAGATTATTAAATGTTATCAATTAATAGCAATCATTGCCAAATAACTGGCTACTAATTTCGTTAAAAAAGCGGTATTTTAATTATAAATACATATTATGATAAAATTTTGTTAAACGTCAAAAATACTTGATATAAATATTTGTTTATAAAAATTGCTTCTCAAATAACAAATTATATATTAAATGTTATCAGTTTGAGTGAAAAACTCTTATTGTTTATAAATTGTTCAAATTTAGTGCAAATCAAGTGACGAATCGACGCCAATACTCACGAAACCATTTTCAGTAACTTATTTATTCATAACAAATTCAATAAAATATTTTACATTTTCATTTCTATTTGACATCTTTTTGGATAGTTGCTTTATATTTTCTAGGTGTTTTTGATAAACAAAGATATAAAAAGATAAAATTTAAAATCAGTCATCACAGTTCGATGCGAAATTTTATTAGCTTTTATTTAAAAGTCTTCTCAAGGTCAATTCGCGTATTTTGCGTTTATACTGGCTTCACATTCGTACACAAACGTTTTAAAATTAGAGGTCAAATCATCGACGAATTTCATTTGGTGACTGTTAATTCTCTTTTGTTAAATCTCCTTCGGCTTTAACGAACTCATTCCCATCCCGTATCTCGTGCTTCACACTTGATTTTATCCAAAGTGCGAAGTTTTTAAACATTTATAATTCGATTATATCAAATGTATATTATATTTATTTGTGCACATAAATTTTATTTTTTAAGATTTAAACAAAAATCCGAATTCTATTCCAAAACTAATAAAGAAACATATGTAATTTTGGTGTTATGATTCACTGTTAAAACGAAAGCAAGGCGTTCCATGAAAAAATTATTTGTTTATAATAAATTTGTAGCTCTATTTTGGATGGACAAACATTGCTTAATAATTTTTTTACCCACAGTGGGGGAAAAACGACTTTTTTGGTTTAAAGTAACGTCAAACCCAAAAAAATATTGACCAATTTAGACCAAAAAATTTAAAAGAAGAATTAAAGTTTTTTCTGTATAAAAAAAAATAGAAAATGTTTTTATCTAAAGAAATCTGAAAAATGGCCATTCTTTCTCTTTGGCGTTGGCGATCCTCGTTAATATAATAAAAATGGATTAAATCGTCTAAACTTTATAAAATAACAATAGTTAAAGATATTCCAATTTTATATAATGAACAAAACATTTTTTTGTAAACAAATTATTTCTTGAAATAATGTTTTTCACGATTTTCCATAATTTTACGTTTTTCCAACTTATATATTTAAAATTTTTGATAAAAACAATATAATGATGAAGAAATGTTTTCTTGAGATTGTTGTTATTAATAGTAGAAACTAACTTAGTTAAAAAGTGGATTAATGAGGCATTTTTCGAAAAAATAATTTCAATTCTTTTGATGACGTTTTTTTTAATTAGGAACTTTATGCTGATTTTAGAAAACTTCATAATTTGTTGTATTGATCTTATAATTTTTTTAACGAATTTAATAATAAATGCATAGATAAGGCATTTTACAAAAGAAACTTTTCTCTTTAAATTAAGAAATTCATGATAACTTCTGAAATAATTCATAATTTATTGATCAATTTTATGACAATTTAAGCAATCTTAATAAACAAATGCAATATTGGGGCATCTGTCAATAGAAAATTTTTTTTTTTTTTCGATGTCAATCTTTTTAATTGCGAATCTCATGCTAATTACGTCAAAATTCATAATTAGACGATAATTTTTACAGTTGAGAAAAAATTAATAAGCAAATTCATTATCATTCAGTTTCCAAGTAAAAATACTGCCCTAAAAAATCTCCCTAAATATATACCCGAATAATGCGATTGTTTATGAAATTTTTGTTTTCAGAAAAATATAAAACTTATCAACCAATTATGAGTTTTTGGTTTCAAAGATAACCGAATAATGCATTTATTTGGTAAATTCGTTAAAAAAAATTATATTTACAAAATAGTTATAAATGCTGACTAATTTTCGACTAATTTTCGACTGATTTTCGACTAATTTTCGACTAATTTTCGCCGAAAATAGGGGTGAAATAAACATTAATTTTCTCTTAGGAACTAATCACAGTAATAGAATGGTAAAAATCGCAACTGTGTGGTTAAAAAATAATCTGCCTTAAAATTGGACCAGGTTAATGGTTGTTTATGATTCATAATTGAATTGCGTATGTTTAAAAATGTATGTCTCTGCATTAGAAACTCAGAGATTTGGCTACAAATTAATCACTTTTTTTAAAATTTTATTCTTCTATTGAGTAATAGTTCTTTTAGATTTAAAATTCATATTTCGTGTTAAATATTTAACTTTTCTGCTTGAAAATTTAACTTTCTTCAAAAACCATTTTTTGTGGCTTGAAAAGTAAAATCCTTAGATGAACTTTATTATTAAAAAATTGGAATATTTTAGAAAAATTCAACCATGCTGTTAAATTCATCTTTTGAATCGAAAACTCAACTATTTGCTTCAAAATTCATTTATCTTGTCTAAAAACTTTCTTATTGAAAATTCAACTGTCTTTGAAAAATATTGTTTTCTGGCTTAAGGATTTATCTATTTTTTCAAAGTTTAACTATTTCATTGAAAAATCGTCCGAATTTTTTAAAGATTAACTGAGTAGTTGTTAACGCAAATTTTTAGATAAACAGTGATTTTTTTAAATAAAAAATTCATGTTTTTTAGTAGAAAATCTTTTTTATTTGTTTTTGGATGGTGAAAAAAAAGCAAATGAATTGCGCAAATAAAATTTGTTCTCTATCGGTATTTTTTCTTATTTTCATCATTTTTTTTCACAACTTATTTACCAGTTTAGCAATCTCAGCGAAAATAAATATTGCATTCGGAACTTTTACAAGAAATCTTTACACGAATGAGGCCAAAGTAAATCTAACATTGATTTTTTTAGTCTGTAAGCGACTCAATATAATTTCGATGTGGCTCACATATGGTGCATATTAAAAAAAAAAAAGAATACTTAATCAAACATCTGAAAAAATGTTTAGTATTCATTTCACACTTATTTTGATTGAATATAGATAAAACGATAGAATTTTTTATATTTGTTGTAAACTAAAACATTCTAAATTAATTTGAAAAAATTTCTTGTTGCAACGTTTCTAATTTTCATATCAAATTACTTGTAAATTAATTTATTTTATACAAAAGCCTTTTGTATACGCTTTTTAGATTCACCTATTGTTGAAACTTTTTTTCTTTGTTAAAAATCAATTCTTTTCATATTAAAATCAACCTATTCCATTTTTTTGTCAGGAATTTAGGCTTTATGAATTGAAAATTACAATATTTGATCCAAAATGCATATAATGTGATGAAAATTCATTTATTGGGCTAAATAATTACACTTGTTTGTGAATTTAACTACTAACTTTAACTAATTTTGAAACTAAAGTGTATAGAATTTTAATAACACTTGAATGCTGAAATTTTCAATAATTTTAACAACTCAAGGATTTTGAAGAATTCAATGAATTCAAAGAATGTAATTAATTTGAACAATTCAAGTAACTTAATAAAATAAAGTAATTGAAGGATTTAAAGAAATTCAGAGAATTGATATAAATTTAAGAGTTTAAGGAATTCGAGAAATTTAAAAAAATTCAATGAATTTGAGGAATTTGAAGAATTCAAGGAATTTGGAGTATTCAAGGAATTCGGAGAATTCAAGGAATTCGAAGAATTCAATTAATTTAAGAGTTTCAATAATTTAAGAAATTCAAGGATTTAAAATAATTTAGGGAATTCAAGGAATTCAACAAATTGAGGAAATTTGAACATTTTCAGGAATTTAAAGAATGTAATGAATTCAAAAAATGTAAGTACCGCGAATAATTTAAGTAATTCAAGAACTTCAATTTATTAAGAGAATTCAAGAAAATCGAAGAGTTCAAGGAATTCTAAAGTTTTAGAAATTCGAAGAAATCAAAAAATTAGAAAAATTTAAGTAATTTGAACAATTTTATGAATTTAGGCAATTCAAGGATTTAAAATAATTCAGAGACTTCAATGAATTCAAAAAATTGAGAAAATTCGAAAATTTTCAGGAATTTAAAGAATGTAAGTAACAAGAATAATTCAAGAACTTCAAGTAATTAAGAGAATTCAATTTTTAAGATTTCAAGGAATTCTAAAGTTTTAGAAATTCGAAGAATTTAAGGAATTCGACAAAATTATGAATTTGAAGAATTTAAGTAATTTGAAAAATTCCAAGAATTCAGACAATTCAATGATTTAAAATAATTCAGGGAATTCAAGGAATTCAAATAATTTAAGAAACTTTAAGAATTTAAAGAATTTAGGCAATTCAATGATTTAAAATAATTCAGAGAATTCAAGGAATTCAAAGAATTTAAGAAATTTGAAGAATTTAAAGAATGTAAAATAATTTATAGACTTCAAGGAATTCAAAAAATTTAAGAAATTCGAAGAATTTAGGGAATTCGAAAATTTTCAGAAATTTCAAGAATTTAAATAATTTAGTTAGTAGATTTAGTTCAAGGAATATGAAGAAATTAAGTAATTAGAAAAATTAAGCCTAATTGAGAGAATTCACAAAACTTGAAAATTGTTTAGAAATTCGAAGAATTTAAGGATTTCAAAAAAAATTTAATTTAAATATTTAAATAATTCGAAAAATTTCACGAATTTGAAGAATTCAAGGAATTCGAAGACTTTAAGTCCTTTGAAAAATTTCAAGAATTTAGGCAATTAAAGGATTTATAATCATTCAGAGAATTCAAGGAATTCGAAGAATTTGAGAAGTTTGAACAATCTAAAGAATTTAAGCAATTAAAGGATTTAAAATAATTCAGAGAATTCAAGGAATTCAATAAATTTAAGAATTCGAAGAATTTAGGGAATTCGAAAATTTTTAGAAATTTTATGAATTCAAAGAATTTAGTTAGTAGATGTATTTCATGAAATATGAAGAATTTAAATAATTTGAAAAATTAAAGTAATTTAGAGAATTCACGGAACTCGATTTTTGTTAGAAATTTGAAAAGTTTAAGGATTTCGAAAAACTTTTAAGATTCAAAATAATTCGAACAATGCTAAGAATTTAAAGAATGCAAAGCTTTCGAAGAATTTAGGTAATTTAAGGGGTTAAAGTAATTTAGAGAATTCATGGAATTTGAAGAATTTAAGGAATTTGAAGAATCCAAAGAAATTCGAAAAATTTAAGAAATTCGAAGAAATTGAGGAATTTAAAGAATTCAAATAATTTAGGTAATTCTAGGAATTAAAATAGTTCAGACAATTCGAGGAATTCAAAAATTTTAGAAATTTGAAGAATTCAGGGAATTTAAAATTTTTTAGGAATTTGAAGGATTTAATGAATTCGAAGAATTTAAGTAATTCAAGGATTTAAAGTAATTCAGATAATTCAAGGAATTTGAAGAATTCAAGTAATTCGAAAAATTTCGGAAATTTTAAGAATTCAAGGAATTCGAAGAATTTAAGTAATTCAAGGAGTTAAAGTAATTCAGGGAATTCAAGGAATTTGAAGAATTAAAGTAATTCGAAAAATTTCAGAAATTTGAAGAATTTGAGGAATTCTAAGAATTTAAATAATGCTAAGAATTCAAGTAATTCAAAGAATTGAAATAATTCAAGGGTTCATAAGTAATGTAAAGTAATGATAGTGCACATTTTTAGATGAAAATTCATTTTTTCGAACTGAAAATTCATCTTCTTCTATAGAAATTTTGTTTATTTGTTTATGGATGGCGAAAAAAAATCAAGTAAAAGTAGTAATCTGTCGGTATTTTTTTTATTTCCAGAATTTTCATTTCACATTTTTTATTCATTAATTCAAAACTATCAACGAGAATAAATATTGCATTCCAGCGGTGGCAAGAAATTCTTGCACGAATGAGGCCATAGTAAAACTAACATTGTCTTTTGACATTCTCACCAGAGAAGTTATTATTTAGTCTATAAATAACTCATTATAATTTCGATGTGCCTTAAATTTAGCACAGATTAGAAAATATTTCGAGACCAATAATGATATGGAAAAAATGTAAGAAAATACATGGATGTTTAACTAAAATATCTGGAAAATGTTTAAGGCATATTTTCTACATATTTTATTAAATAAAGATAAGGCCATGAAACTTGTTATATTTTGTTTAAAAAAACAACATTCTAAATAAATTAAAATAGTTTTATTGTACTAAAAATGTTCTTGTAAATTTGTAAATTGTAAACTTGTAAATTTAGTAAGTTTATACAAAAAGCATTAATTTTTCCTTAAATGGCGCCACACATAAAAAATCAGTAAGTCAAAAAATGATATTGAACAAAATCTTTCGAAGAGACATTTGTAAGATAATTTGTAAACTACATTTCCTGATTAAAAATTTCAAAATAATTTATAAAACGTAATAAGAAAATTCAAATAGTGTTAGTTGAAGATTCTACTATTTCTTTAAAACTCTAATTATTATTTTTTTTTTTAATTCAACTATTTTTAAAAAGGTCATTTTTATTTTTTTAAATCAAAATACTTCATTGAACGATAAGTTAATTTGTTGGAAATTGATTTTTTTAATTGAAGATTCAAATATTCAAGCAATTAAAAAAAATTGGGAAATTTAAAGAATTTGAGGAATTCAAAAAATTTCAGGAATTCAAAGTTCCAGGAATCAGTAGAATTTAAATAATTAAAAAATTCAAGTAATTCAAACTATTGAAATAATTCAAGGAGTCAAAGTAATTCAGAGAATTTGCAGAATTCGAAAAACTTAGGAGCCATTTAAAAAAGTAATTTTTATGTTTAAAAATTCCACTACTTTATTAAAAGATGTATCACTTTGTTAAAAATTAAATTTTTTGGTTAAAAATTTGACTATTCCTTATATAGAAAATTAATCTTCTCCGTCAAAAAATCATCTTTCGGGTTGAAAACCATTTTTCAAAAATTTAATTCAACTGATTTTATTTAAAATTTAATTTTTTTCTGGTATAAATATTAACCATTACATGTTATGTTAATAATAATTAACCTTGCTTGGTAAAAAATTTAACTGCCTGGCTGATATTTCAATTTATTTTATGAAAATTAATTTTGTTTTGATTGCAAATTTTATCATTTGTGTTAGAGATTAAACATTTTAGTTAAAATTATTTTTTTTAATGGTACTTTTTGGTTTAAAATTTAAATGTCTCATAGATTTTTTGAAAATTAATATATTTTGATGAAAATTCATCATTTTTGGTCAAACATTAACGTAGCTAGTTGGCTAGAAATGAATAATTTTTTATTAAAAATTGAACTGCTTGATCAAAAATTAATTTTTATGATATGAAAGTTGACCAATTTTATTTTTGGTCGGAAATTTAAACTTTGTATGCCAAAAAATGAAAAATTTAATGGAAAATATGTATTTTTATGAAAGTTCGTCTCTTTGGTTTAAAAATTAATCTTATTTGTTCAAAATTTTTTTTGATACAGAATTCAACTATTTGGTTCAAAAATCGTTAAACATTGATCTATTTCAGAGATTTAGTTTTAATTTATATATTTTTTTAAAAATGCATCATTTTTGAAAATTTATATTTTTATAAAATAATTATTTTATAATTATTATTTTAATTTATAAAATTTTCGAAAATGTGTATTTTTATAAAAGTTCGTCTCTTGGGTTAAACAATTAATCTACTTTGTTCCAAATTAATCCTTTTGGTACAAAATTCAACTATTTGATTCAAACCCCGTCTTTTTTTATGAAACTCAACTGGCTAAAAACACTTTTCTATGTATAAAAATTATTATTATTTTTTTAATAAAAATTGGGCGATTTTATTTTCAGTTCCAGAAATCTTGTTTAAGTTAAAAATTCAAGCATTCGGTTTAAAATTCACTTTTATTGAATAAAAATTAATGTAGTTGTTTAAAGATTTCACTATTTTGTTAACAATCCTTTTTTTAAATTTAATTCAACTGGTACAGAATTGGGTTTTTTGTCGAAAATTCCTCGTTTAAGATGAAGAACTTTTTCTCTGTTGAAAATGGACTTATTTGGTCAAAAATTCAACACCTTTGTTAAAAATTTTAATATAAAAATTATTTTTGAGAGAATTGATTCTCTTATTATTTCCTTTTTTAAAAATCACCCCGATTCCTCGCTTTGAGGCAGTTTTTGTGCCAAAAGTCAAATTAATAATTTCAAATAAAACATATTATTTTGTACAAAAACTGTTAAAATTCACAAGAAGATATTAATTTTAAATAGTTTTTTTTATTTAAATTTTTTCTGACTGTCGCTTCTTACTAATTTTCGAAAAATGATTGCATTTTGATAAATGACGGCCTATTTTTTACGGTCAAACATTCGCTACAACTCTACAGTTTCCAATTTTAACAATAACTTAATAATCATGAAATATAATTATTTGTTTAAAACGTATTTTCTTACAAATCTTTTTGTTAACGATTTCAGCCAAAGAAAAATTTACATTCTAAATTGGGAACAGTACAGTTGTAGAGAATGTATTTATTTTTAATTAAGCCGTTATTTATTGAAATGCAATCATTTTTCAAAAATTGGTAAGTAGCGACAGGCATAAAAATTCAATTGCCAAAAACATAGTTAAAATTAAGCTTTTTCGGTGAATTTCAACATTCTTCATAAAAAAATTTTTTTCATCTAAAATGACATCAGCTGTAATATTTTGATTCTTAAAATCATCAAAAAAATATTTTTTCCATATATCTGACTTTTGGCACGATAACTACCTTGAAGAAAATTTTAATCAAGGATACTATATAATTCGACACTTGTGCTTGTAAATTTAACTATTTATTATAAATGCAATTGCTTGTTTGAAATTTTTCTAAAGTATGAATCTATTCTCTTGAAAAATCGTCTTTTTTAGAAATTATTTTTATACTTAACTCCGGCTAATTTTTATTTAAAATAAATTTTTTTCCTGTTGAAAATATCAGCTATTCAATTTCTTGTTAGGAATTCCTATTTTTAAGTGAAAGTTCAAGTTTTTGCTAGAAAGTTCCACATCTTATTAAAAATTAATTTTGTTGTTGAATATTCATTATTTTGGTTAAAAATAAAACAGTTTGGTTAAAATTTTATTCCATCCTTGACTGAAAATTTTTTTTGGTACAGATTTATACTGTCTTATTGGCAATTCATTTTTCTTAGTAAAAAATTCTTATTTTCGGGTTTAGAATTCAACAGTTTTCTAAAAAATTGGATCTTATAAATTGGAAATTCAGCTCTTAACTTTTTTTTGATTAAATTCAATTCAATTAAAATAATTCTAAAGGATGTTTTAGTTGTGAAAACTATTAAATTGACAAAATAACTGAATTTTTTAAACTGTACTAAAAGTTCGAAAACTTGAAAGTTGAAGAGATCTTCACTTTTTTAATAATAATAATAATAATAATAATAAAGACAATAATAAAATGTAAAAAAAATGAATAAATGAATCTTGCCAAATTTAAATTTTTTCTATGCTAACAGTTTCATAAATCCTCTTTAATTTCTTTGATTCAGTAGATTTTTAAATTTAGAAATCTTTCAGTAATAACAGACAAACATTCATTGACAAACTGTTTCCAGGTGAACAGGAGGAAAGAGACCAAGGTCTATTAAACGCTGCTGTTGATTTCTATATTTTTTTCCAGCTAATAAAATTTTCTTTCGCTTGTAACACGAGGGTACCCCCACTGGAAAATTTCTTCATTCTAGAGAATTTTCGAGGTATATATATATATATAGCGGCGGAAATGATCCAGATTGATCAGTTATCTTTAACGCATTTTTACAATAAAAATGAAGATTCCCCTTGAAACTCTGCTCCCTGCCCTCGTGGCTGTCATCAATTTTTGTGGTAAGTTTAGCCGTTATAATACAAATCTTGAATGGGGTTGAAAAAGGACGGTGTGAAAGGAGGAGAATAATAGTGAATCTGATTCTTGGGGGTAGTGGGGATAGGGATAGTGAGGATTGGAGCAGTGGGGATAGGAGCAGTGGGGATAGGGGTGTGGGAAGAAGACCTGTGAGGAGTGAGATAGTGGGATAGGAAGGAGCAGGAGGGGATGATCGGAAAGTCTGGAATGGGATTTTAGAGAGGATCGGGAAGGTATTGTAGTATTATGATAAGAAAGTAGGTTAAAGAAAATTTTGAAGGATGACTCATATGATTTTTACAAATTGAAATTATGTAATCACTTGTTTTGTTATGGAAAAAATTGTTTTTATTAAAAAAAAGTTTCAAACTTACCCAAATGAATTATTTTATCAATTTATTTTGTGGATAATTTTTGTTCAAGGCCGCGTTTTCTAAATTTATAATAAATATTTGAATTTCAACAAATCATGTCTAAGCTTCTCCAGAAAAACATTTCCTTCATTTCTGCTCTTTTCTCAAGATTCTTTTCAAGATTTCAACAGGAGAGTTGTCAAAAAAAATTTCTACCAAAGAATAAGTAACCATTTGTTAAACTTCAAACCTTTTTCAAAAATTTGTAGAAAGGAATAGGAAGAAGAAATCCAATTGCAAAAGGCAGAAAAAACAAGGAAATTATCATCCGATTTCAAGTTTTTAAAATGAAAGCTAATAAAATTTCAAATGAGACTGTCATAGCCGATTTTTAAATTAAAATAATATTTTAATTAAATAACAAACATAAAAATATTTTGACTTCTGAAGTATACCGGTTTAAAAAAATGGTTGGATTTGATAAAAAATACCTGAAAAACAAAAAGCAACTGTCTAAAAAAATTTTCCAATAGCAATGTAGATGATACCAAATAAAAATTTAGAATTGTTTAAAGTACCTCAAAACATTAAATGAACTGTTTGACTAAGTCTGGCGGTACAAACTTGATATTTTTCACGCATTTAACTGTAAGTTACTAGCATCTAAATTTTTAAAACCATTTTGATGACAGTAAACAATTTATCATGAGAAAAAACAATTTTTGAAACAAATTTGTATTGCGAACAACAATTTCTTAAACAAATTTTTATCATTTCATGCCATGAAAAATGCGATACTTTATTTATAAATATAGAAAATGATACAAGTTTGTTCCAACAATTGTTGTTTACAATGATAAATTGTTCACTGTCTTCAATTTTTTTTAATTTAGAAGTTAGTTATTTACGGTCAAGCGCATCAAAAAAATTAAGTTTGTATCTTCAAAAATATACAAATAGTGCATTTGCTAATTAAGGTAGTCTTAAAAATTATTAACTTTTATTTTATGACCAAATATGTTTCTCAGGTTTTATTTTCAAGTAATATATCATTGATTCCATAGAGAAAACTTTATTTCTTTATCAAAAATACCTGATATGGGCATTTTTAAAATAAAATTGCTTTCAAAATAACAAATTATTTATTAACTTCTATTAACACAATAAAAAAACTCTTTTTGTCAATTAATTGCTTGAATTTAGTGTGAATTAAGTGCCAATCAAGTGACGAATCGCCGGCAATCCCTACAAAACCATTTTCATTAACTTATTAGTTTATAAAAAATTCAATAAATATTTTAACATTTAGATTGCTATTAAACTTCTTTCTTGGATAGTTTCTTTCCGCTTTCAAGTTATTTTTGATTAAATCGGAGAAATTTTTAAAAACCAGCATAATTCAAAAGTCTAGATTTTTTTTATTATTAAATAAACAGGAATTTAAATCGGCCATGACAGTGCAATGCAAAATTTTATAAGCTTTCATTAAAAAACAAAAACTTTAAATTTGATAATAATTGTCTTCTGAAAATCACTTTCTTTGCTTATTGTGCGCCGTGATAGACCAGGGGTGAGTATGGAATGGTTGGGAATAGCAGGAAAGGAGGAAAAGGGGGAAGGAGGTGATAAGAAAAACAGAGAGGGGTGAAAAGAATCGTGAAAAACTTAGGGAAATAAGAAGTGGAGTGTATAAGAGGATAGGGATAATGAAGTGATGTAGTTGTATAGTGAGCAGGACTGGAGTGAGTAGGAGAGGAGACAAATTGGTGGAGGGGATGCAGAAGAGCGTCGTAAAGAAGGTAAGAAGAGATTACAAGGAGGAAAAGGAGGAAGGAGGTGACAAGAGAAAAAGGAGAGGGGTGAAAAAATCGTGAAAACCCTAGGGAAATAAGAAGTGGAGTGTATAAGAAGATAGGGATAATAAAGTCATGTAGTTGTATAGTGAGAAGGGCTGGAGTGAGTGGGAGAGGAGAAAGAGGTGGAGGGGACGCGGAAGAGCGTCGTGAAGAAAGTGGGAAGAGGTGACAAGGATATGTTGGTAGAGGGGTTGTGAGGAGGAGGGAAAATGATAGAAAGAGAGTGAAGGAAAGGGAATGAGTCGTACAGACTATAGTGGGCAAGGTAGGAAATACAGTGAAATGATAAGAAAAGATGGGAGGGATAGAGAAGAATAGTGGAAAAGAACGATTAAGAAAGGGAACAGATGGCACGGCGCACAACGGCAAAAAATGACTTTTTGGGTTCAAAATAACGTACAGCCTACAAATATCGACCGATTCGGGAAAAAAAATTTTTTAATGATAAGATTTCTAAGAAGGTTACAAAGCCTGATTTTAAATAAAGGCTTACAATTTTATTATCAATTAACAAATCAAACGAAAAAAATTGCCGTTTTTCTTTTTGACGTGCCCGGTGCTCTTCAATAATATCAAAATTGTTGAAATTGCCTTTGTTTCTTAGTGTAACATTAGTTAGACATATTCCAATTTTATACAATAAACAAAAATGTTGTTTTAAGAAATTATTTGTTGAAAGAATTTTTTTTACCATTTTTCATAATTTTATATTCTTCTATATTTTTATTGCAAGAAATTTTGTGTGAAAACAATATAATAAGAAAAAATTTCTTCGTTAGATTATTATTGTTAATATCCTAAACAAATTTAATAAACAAATGCATTGATCAGCCATTTTTCGACAAAGAAAATCGTTTTTTTTTATTTCCTTATTTTTAAATTAAGAACTTTATGATAATTTCAGAAAAAGACATGAATTCTTGATTAATCTTATGATTTTTTAAAACAAATTTAATGAACAAAAGCATTATTCGAGCATTTGTCGGCAGAGGAATTCATTTTTCTCTTCTTCAAATTTTGTCCTTTCAGTTGGGAACTTCATGACAATTTCAGCTACATGCATAACTAGGTGATAAATTTTAGGATTTAAAAAAAAAATTCTTTTCGATGTTAGTCTTTCTATAGGACAATTCGTGATAATTTCAGCAAAATTCATAAAAAGTTAATAAATTTTCTAATGTTTTTAAACAAATTAAATAAACGAATGAATTATTCGGGCATCTGTCAAGGGAATTTATTTATTTTTTTTTTATTTTTTTCCGGAACTTAATGAGAATTTCAATAAAACTCATACTTAGATGATAAATTCTATCATTCTTGTTAGCAAGTTTAATAAGAATATGCTTTTTTGGCCATTTATCGAAGAAAAGTTTGTATTCATCAACATCAGTCCTTTTGGTTTAGGTTTCTAATTAATTTCATTTTTTTTAATAATGCTGTACCTTCAGGATACTGCATTTGTTTATTATATTTTTCTTTTATTTTATATATAAAATGTATTAAAAAATTATAAAATTTGCTGACATTATCATGAATTTCTTTATTAGAAAGACTGGCATCAAAAAACAACAGAATTTTTCCGTTGACAGATTCCTCAATAATAAATGTTTTTATCAACATTATTTCTAAGAAAATCATGAAATTTATCAAATAATTAGAAATTTTTTCTAAAATTATCGTGAAGTTCCTAATTAAGAAAGTTGTTATCGAAAAAAAACGAATTGTTCTTTCGAAAAGTGCCTTAGCTGTGCATTTTTTTAAATTAAATTTGTTTAAAAAGATAATCAGATTTATCAAAAATTTGTAAATGTTGCTGTAATTTTCATAAAGTTCCCATCTGAAAGGACTGGCATTGAAAAAACCGAATTTTTTGCCGACAAATTTCCGAATAATGTATTTGTTTATTAAATTTGTGTAAAAAAATAATCAGATTAATAAACAAGTTATAAAGTTTTATCAAATTAGCATAAATTACCTGAATACGATATGAATTTAAAAAAAGTAAAATTATGGAAAATCCTAAAAAATATTTTTTCAACACATAATTTATTTAACAAATTTTTTTTGCATATCATATAATATTAGAATATCTTTAACTAATGTTATTCTATAAAACTTAGACGATTTCAGATTTTTCATGAAATTGCCGGGTACCGGAAACGTGAAATGGAAACCATGACCATTTTTTCCGTCATATTTGTTTATTTAAAAAAAGTTGTAAGCTAATTTTTAAAATCAGGCTCGACACTCTCTAGAAATCTTATCAGCTTTAAAAACAAAATTTTGTTCAAATGGGTCAATATTATTTTGTTTGAAATTATTGGTTGAAAATTAATCTTTTTGCGTGTAGTTCAAAATCTAATTATTAATTTGTTAAATGTAAATTTATCTTCTTTTGTTGAAAATCCCATTGCTTGGTTGACTGTTGAACTACATTGTTAAATATTTGTGTCATTGGCTGAAGATTCTGCTTTGATCAAAATTTTTATTTTTTATGAAAATTTATTGTTTTAGCTGAAATTTTAGAATTTGATTATTGGTAAAAACATTATCCTTTTTAGTTTGAAATTCAACAATTTGTATCAAAATGTATGCACTTAAAAAAATGTATTTTGGCATAGAAAATTAATCTTGTTGATTGTAAAGTCAACTGCTTGGTAAAGGTGGCGCTAATTTGTTGACTATTTTTTTAAATATTTGAACATCTACATCGCAGGTTGAGAATTTAAATAATTCGTTGAAAATGAATGGTTGTGGTTGTTTGGGAAACATTTTAGATTAAAAAAAAATTTGTTTTGACGATTTTTAAATTTTCAAGCATCAAAAATCAAAATTGTAATTTTTAACAACTCAAGTAAGTAAGTAACAAATAGTAAGGTTGGTTAAAAAATTTTTTAAAAATAATTCACGCTATAAAAAATATATTTATAGCGTTTTTCGATTTTTAAATATCGAAAATTAAACTTGCCATTTTTATCATTTTAGATTATCATTATTTTATTATATATTTATATTTTATTATTATATTTATATTTTATTATATATTTATTATTTTATTTATATTTACCGGTAAATTTATTTTTTAGTATTATTTTATATAAGAGGATTTAAATTAGGGGGTGACTTTTTGTCTAAAAAAAATACAGATACAACCGCACTAATTCAAATAATATTTAATTTAATTATTATAAACAATTTCTTATTAATATTTGTTATCATAGAAAAAATTGTTTACTTCACTCTAGCTGCTAATATGTTTCATATGCGATAATTTGTAACAAAAACTTAGAATATGTATAGATGATAACAATTACCGTTTTTATAAACATTTTTGTAAACAAATCCTTAACAAATGAGTTTTTCAGATAGTAAAATTTATTTTTCTGACCAAAAGTAATTCATAATTCTCTTAAGGGCTATGTCTATACTTTAGACTTGACTCATATGATTACCGAAATACCGAACATAATAAATATAGATGGTTAATAACAATTTAATTAAAAAGTCTTCAAATTGGCCATTTCCTCGAAAAAAAATCTTTTTTCTTCACTTATATCAGTAAAATTACATTTATTTCAATGATTAACCAAAAAAATTGAATAAAAAACAATACGCGTGATTGTTAATAACAATTTGTATAGCAAAGTATATATGGCGCCATCTATTGACTGCTTACTCAACCTAGATAACGTGAAATGTTGAAGTTTGAGTTAATAAATTAACTCAAGCCGCGATCTGTTAGTAACTTATTGAGTATCCAAATAAAAACATTCAATTTGCAATGAATATATATTGAGGTAATTAAATGAGATAAAAAGTATTCTATCCTTCAAGTTGGACCAAATTACACACAGTATACCAAATTTCATCAAGATCGGTCGAGTAGTTTCGGAGTTTAGTGGTGACAAACATCGTGACATGGGATTTTTACATATATAGATATAATGAGATTATTCTCAAAAACTTAAAATGAATAAATTACGATTCAGAACTCAAATCATTCTTAGATTCAAATTGTTCTATTAATTCATCGATTTCTTGAAATTGTGAACTTTTAATTTATTTGTTTTTCATGATGTCACGCACAAAACAAATTAAAGATAAATGAATTCTAAAAACGCAAGTACAACCTTATTACACTTAACGGCTTAATTTTAAATTACCTTGAGTAAAAGTGGTTTATATGAATGCAATAAAGATAAACGCAAGAATGATTGCTATGGACGGTTTGCTTTAGAAATTGTTATTAACAATAACAATAAATATCATTAATTGTCTCATATCCAATTTTGAATTACTGAAATGATAAATCTTAGTTTTGTTGAGAAAAATTTTTATAACCATAAAATAAATTATTTATTACATATAATTATTATTAT
>NC_046666.1:26543832-26561348 GCF_010883055.1 Belonocnema kinseyi
TATATATATATAATAATAGAAGGAAAAACCTTTTTTTACGAGGAAACGGCCGATTAGTAGACTTGTTAAATAAAATTGTTATTAACAAACTATCTTGCTTATGTCTGATAATGCTTGAAGAATGTTTTGGTACGAAAAATGAATTTAACTATGAGGACATCTTATTAATAAATAATATTCCTATAAACAATGTTTACAAAAACAGTAATTGCTAACTTATGATAATTTTAGTTACAAATTATGACCCTTGTCAAAAGTATCAGCAATTAGCGTGAAGCAAAAAAAATTCTATGAGATAAAACACTGATAAGAACTTTAAAAAGAATTGTTTATAATATTTAAAATTAAAAATTGTTAGAATTAATTATATTCTGTGAATGCAGGTTCAATAATTTTGTTTGAAAGTGGGTTTCTATCTGTATTTTTTTTTAATAAAAATTCAGAAACCTGAATTTAGGTTTATAAAAGGGTTATATTGTGCAAGTGTATTTACATAATAGAATTTGTAACTTTCGTGTTTTTATACAGACTGAATTTGGGATTACATTTGGCCTCTCCTTATTTTGGGCCAACAGAGAATTTTCGGGGTCTGTTGAAAAAATTCTTTAATAAAAATCCCGATCTGAAATCTTACAGAAGCATCTAATCCATCATCAAATCAGGCTGCGATACAAGAACCGACTACTCCAAGATTTAGCTATCAGAGTAAGTATATTATAATTTTTCTTCAATTAAAAAAATCGCTATAATTTAGAAACAAATCCAAATATACTTCACTATCCGGCAATAAATTTTTCACGCTGAACGGCGTTGGGCCCCGGGAGATCTTAGCCACAAGTTTCAAATTTTACCCAGTAGGCACAAAAGTTTGGCGACGTCTTTGCGACATCGTTACGACATCTTCACGACAAACTTACGATATCGTATGTCCGTGTCGTTATGGTGTCTTTACGATATCGTAAATAAGTCGTATGATCTGACGATGTCTTAACGATATCGCAAGGATACCGAAACGACATAGACATAGGATGTCGTAAAGATGTCGTAACAATGTCATAACAATGTCGTAAAGACGCCGCTAAATTTTGCGCCCACTGGGTTTATTTTAAAAAAGAACAGTTATTGAATAACGTAATTTAAATTATTTGAAGCTAAACAAAAATACCCCCCCCCCCCTCAACGTGATTTATGAACGTAATTTATTGTTTTCACAAAAATAAGCATTCAGATACCAGCATTTTAATCATGGAATATTTTTAACATATAGGATCTTTTATAAACGGAGTACGAAAATATTCTAAATACAAATTCGAAAATTTTAAATTTATTTAATTATTAGAAAAAACACTTTGCTACGATAAAGCATGACTTTTTGACAGAAGACTGAAATTTTCAACAAAGTAATTAAACTTTTAACAACAAATTTTAATTGATATTTGAATCAAAAGTGATGAAATGTTATTACCAAAAATATTTTTGAACTTTGAAGAAGAATTTTCTGTAATGAAAAATTTTTGAAACACGAAGATCAATAATCACCTTCATGGTTGTACCTTTAAGCAAAAATAAAAAAAAAACTCTCAAGAGAAATTAAATATTTGACCAAAAAATGTGCATGTTCCCCAAAACTATTTATTTTAATAAAATAGGTAAATTTAGAGGCAAAATAATAGTAATTTAACAACAGAGATTAACTTTGAATTAAAATATAAATCTTCAACAACAAAATTATTTCTGAAAAAAGTGGTTCAACCTAAATTGTCAGACACAGTTGTTGAATATTCAAACAAAGAAGATCAATTTTCAAATAGGCAGTTGCATTTTTATCCAGAAATATAGAATTTCTACTAAAACAGACAAATTTTTGAATAAAAAAAACTTTTAATTGGACAATTGAATTTTTATCCAAAAAGCATCTTATTAGGACTTTTTATCATCTAAATATTGTATTGAATAAAGTAAATTATCTACAAAAAAGAAAGACTAACAAAATTATTGAAATATCAACCCAAAAATTGTATTTTCATTCAAAAAAGAAGCAATTTGTACTAAAATAGATAAATTTTTTTGAGTAAGTTACCGGTTTTTATAAAAATAGTTGATATTTATCCAACAAAGATTTCAGTTGACTTTTTAGGACCAAAATATGAATTTTAATCAAAAAGAAGTTTTGTAAAATTCTTTAGAAAAAATGGGATACCTACATTTTTAGTCAAACAATTAATTTAAAAATAAACAAAAATTCACCGAAATTAGTTAAATCTTGAACTAAATAAATTAACTTCATATTAAAATCAGTCCTTGTCAGTACAAAAATTTTAAACTACAAGTTGAATTTTGAACCCAGAAGATGACTTTTGTCCCAAAAACACATATTTTCAACAAATGGATCATTTTCATCTGAAGAAGATAAATTTCCAACAATAAATAGATGAATTTTTAACAGAAACTATCAATTTTAACCGAAAGTAAAATAGCGAATTTTATTTTAGATGAACAAATTTTCTAGCTAATAAAAGAAATTTATAATGGCATACTTGAATGAATTTTCTACCTTAAAGATGAAACGTCTATAAAAAAATGTCCAGAATAATTTTATTAAATTTTCAGTGGACAAAATTAAATTCCACTATAAAAATTAATTTTCAACCAAAATATTAATTTTTACCAAAAATGAATAATTTTTAACAAAATACATGAATTTCTAACCTAACATTTTAATATTTAATGTAATTTTAAATCTCTAATAGTTGAATCTGCATCGAAAAAATTCAACTAGTTATCAGAAATTACGAAGTTTCTAGAAAATACAGTCATTTAAAAAAAAAATCGTAGAAATTTTAAATGAATAAGCTGAATGAAATTTCACCAATAAAGATCTAACTATATTTGTAGTTAAAAAATTAATTTGAAATAAAAAATAAATTTTTAAGCCAAATAAATTAATTTTTATTTAAAAGCATTAAAGTTCTACCAAAAAAGATGACCATAATAGATAAATTTAAATGAAAAAAGTATATTTTTAAATTAAAATTATCTTTTTGCAGTAAGAAAAAACTACTCAAGATACGAAAGCACACGAATCAATCAAAACTGTGCACTGAAAAAATATCTATCCTGAATCTTTTTTTTATAGGATACGCAATTTTTTATTCGTAAAAAACAACATTGAAAGTAGCACAAATTCATTTGTTGGAGAAGCGGCATAAGCTAAGAAAAACTAACTTAAAAATAGTTGTTCACCCAAAAAAAAGCCGAATATTTGTTATTAATTGTTTTTCATGGAATTTGTAAGTGGGGTTTTAATCGTAACAGAATTTAATTTAAATTTAAAAAATTCTATTTTTGGACAAACGACGTAGAAAATTTATTTTATACTCAAAATTCATATTTTGATACTTCAAAGTCAACTGAAATATTTTTTAAAATTAAAATTCAACTATTTCAATGAAAATTTGTCTTTTGAATTAGAAAAATCTATTTTAGTAGAAATTGTATCTTTCATGTATGAAAATGCCAGTTGTTGGTTGGAAATTGAACAATTTTTTTGAAAAGTCAACCTCTTTGGTTATTAATTCAATTGTTTTGTAGAAAATTTACTTTCTGTTTAAAACTTATATTTTGATGTTAAAACGTCAAACTTGAATGTTTTGTGAATGAAAATTAATTTTTTTTTAAATTTGTCTTTTTAGTTAGAAAATTCGTCCGTTTTCTTGAAAATGTCATATTTCTTAGATAAAAATGCACACATGAGGAACACGAATTCGCATAGATGATACATATTATGATCTGACGTCCATCCAAAAATTTCTTAAGGATAAACAACTAACTGAAAACAATGATAAAAACAGGAAGAGGCGGCTACCAATCGGACTGTGGAGATTCCCCAGTGGTCACAAAGTTTGGCGACGTCTTTACGACATCGTTACGACATCTTTACGACAACTTTACGACATCCTATGTCCATGTCGTTAAGGTGTCTTTACAATATCGTGAATAAGTCGCATAATCTAAAGATATCTTTACGATATCGCAAAGACAACGAAACGACATAAATATAGGATGTCGTAAAGTTGTCATAAATATGTCGAAACGATGTCGTGAAGAAGTCGCCAAATTTTGTGCCCACTGGGTCGATTACATCGACAAGTTCAACAGCTAGTCGTAAGAGAGGTCGTCCACCAAAGTCATTAATTAATAAGAAACCTAAACACTTACAAACAGGCGGCACAATTGAAATTTTTTTACAAAAGGACTTAGAAGAGAATAGAATCCTAAACCCAAAATAACGTAATAGGATCAAAGAAATGGATATTCCCCTGAATCATATTTTAGAATATAAGGGGATTTAGAAATTTGGAAGATATCTACAACCACACCACAACAGATGGTATCATTTGTGTTAGTGGAAATTGACTCACGACCCCCCCCCCTGCGTCATTTCACCTTATGAAAACTTTGTCAAATTGTCCAAAGTCAGATATTATTAAATCTTTAAATGATCTAGAAGAAAAACTCTTTGACATTTCTGTGAAGTTTCCTGATAATGCTATAATTGTTGAGGGTGACTTTAATTGATGGGTAGGTGAATTAAATCAATTAGAAGAAGGCTTTTTAAACGAAAATATCAATTTATCAGACACAAGAGTTAGTCTGAATTTGGAACAAAGCAAGAGAGAACAAAGAGTGTTTAAGTTTTTTGAAGAAAGTGGGTTCTACATTCTCAATGGAAGATCTAAAAGTGACATCCCGGCTCAATACACTTTCGCCAATAAAGAAAGCTTACCTGTCATAGATTTAGCTTAGCGCAATTCTTTGGGCACCCAATTAATTCGGGTTTTTTATGTTTTACAAATACCGAACCATTCCAATCACTTCGCAATAGTAATAACGGCACTAACTGAAATAACTTTAGTTGCAAAGCCGGAAATTCTTGTTATAGGTGGAATGAAGAGAGAAACAAAAGAATACAAAGATAAAATTTAATTTCTCCCTAATATTGACTCAAAGAGATTAACAGTGGATGAGCTTTCGAAGAATTTCATGTTATCTATAAAAGAAACAGCGAAAAAGTTAAATCTGATTATAACTTTGAGTATAAAGCTAGGTTATTCGAAACCGTGGTTCGACACAGAATGTAAGAAAATTAAAGAAGAACTTAAATGTATATTCAAAAATGCAAGAAGGAGAATCTTTACCCGGACTGTCTTAAAATTTATGATAAAAGTAAAGAAGATCATGGAAATTTTCTGCATTCTAAGAGGAAGGCTTACAAGAAAGCTCTTCTAGACTCCTCAGTAATGACTAAGGATTCCGACAAATTTTGGAAAATAATTAATAGTTACCATTTCTGACTTCCAAATAAGGAATTTATAGAGTTAGATACTTGAGAGAAGCATTTTAGATCTATCTATTCTCCACGGGACCCGATTATCTACTCGCCAATGATTAATTTTAATAGAAATCCCTCTCTCGATTGTCCAATTACTTTATTGGAAACACTTCTCAGTTTAAAAAATTTTGATATGGTAAGTCTTCCGATCCGGATGGAATTGGATATGCATTCTTCAAAAACTTGCTTGGTTATCTTATTTTATATTTAAATTCTGTATTTAATAAGAACCTTAGGAAAGAGAAGGTTCCCAAATCGTGGTCACAAACTTATGTTAAGATGCTGTATTTAAAAGGGGAAGTATCTGATCCCTCAAATTAGAGACCTTTTGCATTAATCAATTGTATTAAGAAAATATTTAGGCAGATACTTTCGAAAAGACTGATTGACTAGGCTAAAGATATGAATCTTTTTCCAGAATGGCAGACGGGTTTTAGAAAAAAAAGGTTGTATGGACCATGTTTTTACCATAAACTCGATAATTCAAAACAAAACTTGCTGCTTTCAAAGGAAAATGATTTTTACTTTTCGTAGACTTTAAAGGAACTTTTTCATCTCTAAATAACAGACTATTATGACCGAAATTATGGTTTAAAGGATACGGTTCCAAGTTTACTAGACTGATTGTAGACTTTTATTCCAAGGCTAGTGTTTCGGTGAAGTGTCAATCAGGCATGTCTAAATCAGTAGATATCACGAAGGGAGTTTTGCAGGGGGAGATCTTGAGTCCAACTTTTTTTACTGTATTTTTTGCCGATCTTAAGGAATTCCTAAAGTCTGAGGGTATTAAAATTGTCCCAGTGGGCACAAAATTTGGCGACGTCTTTACGACATCGTTACGACATTTTAATGACAACTTTACGACATCCTATGTCAATTTCATTAAGGTTTCTTTACGATATGGCAAATAAGTCGTATAATCTGACGATGTCTTTAAGATATCGTAAAGACACCGAAACGACACGGACATAGGATGTCGTAAAGTTGTCGTTAAGATGTCGTAACGATTTCGTAAAGACGTCGCGAAATTTTGTGCTCACTAGGGTGTCAATAGATCATTTAACTCACCATTTATGAATGGGAAATCCAGAATTAACATAGGCCAAAGCAATGATTATTTGGGTACACCCTTCAATCAATTGGCCTCTTTTGTAAACACGAAAAACATGGCTGTTAATAAATCCAGCTTAGCTACAAATACCTCGAAGTAATTGAACAAAATGCAAACAACTTTTTATAAAAGAATACTTTGTGTTGCAAAAAGCATAGCAAGATACGCAATTAGGCTCGAAATATGTGCAGCACAATTATCTGTACGTGTCTTTAGTTTAATTCTAAACTGGTTAGAGAGAACCCTAAAATTGACTGAGGACCGTAATCCAAAAAAATGTTACCTAAAATTGAGAACTTTGGAAAAACTGAAACGAAACAAGGCAATATTTAACTGGGCGACTCAGGTTAAGAATATTTTTGAGGAGATCGAAAAGAGAAATGAAGGAAAGTGTCTTTCTCTTTCTAGTTTAGAAAAAAATGAAAAATCTTGGATTAGAGCTTATGAGAGTAAGCTCGATCAAATGGAACTACAGAGAGCCCATTAATTTTCTTCTTTCCTGCGTTACCCACATCTAACTTAAAGAGACCCCAGTGGGTACAAAATTTAGCGACGTCTTTACGACATCTTTACGACATCCTTACGACAACTTTACGATATCCTTACGACAACTTTACGACATCCTATTCGTAAAGACATCGTCAGATCATACGACTGATTTACGATATTGTAAAGACACCTTAACGACACGGATATACGATGTCGTAAGGTTGTCGTAAAGATGTCGTAAAGATGTCGTAAAGACGTCGCCAAACCTTGTGCCCACTGGGATGGACCACATGGCTATCAGACCTTAAGAATACCTCTCAAATTCATAAGAATTATTGCGCAATTAAGGTTACTAAAGAGGTTTCGACCCAGAATTATAATCAAAACAGAAACTCGCTGAATGGATGTGAATGGTGGGATTTGTGACAGTTATTATCAGGATTTAGATTACAGTAAATATGTGTATTATCTTTTAGTGGAACGTAAAACTTTTGCAAATGAAAGAAATTTATACATAAGTAAGGAAACAAATATTTCTGAGATAAAAAATGCGTGGCTTGGTATTTTAAATGACACGAATAATTAATTAATAATTAATAATAATTAATTAATTAATAATTATTAATAATTAATAATTCAATTAAAAGAGTAGTTGCTTTCCTTAATCAGATCTTAGTAAAAGGTTAATTAAGTTGTAAATAGTTAAATCAAAATTATAATTAACTTAGGTTTAAGAGAGTCGTACTTCTTTGTATAAATCGGTTGATTCTTGAACAAATAAAGATAAAGAATATTTAATATTGAAAGAAGTATAAATAACAATTCTTAAATTTTGATGATTTTTAAGATCAAAAGACAAGTGTTTTCCATTTTTAGTCTTCAAAATTGATGATATTTGAAATGTAAAGCATTCAAATAAAAGCTTTTTATTTGTAAAACTTAAAGTCACCTAATTTAAAAATTAAACATTTTTAATAATCAATTTGGAAGATTTACAACATAAAGTTCTACAATTTTCAAGATTTTTAATTGAAATCATTTAATTTTCAAAAATGTCATTATAAAGGTATCTAACAAGGAGAATTTTGTGTTACAGTTCCATTTCGAAGACTTACAATAAAAAATTCTTTAAGTTTAAAGATTTGGAACTACTGAATCTTCGATTTTGAAAAAAATACAATTGAAAACTGTTCAATTTGGAAAAATTAATAAATAAAAATTCCTTAATTGTGAGGATTTTGAAGGAAAAAAAATGTCAAGAGTTTTTAATTTTAAATATTCCCAATATATCAAATATTAAATTTTAGTCATCGAAATTACAAAACTTGTATTGTTTTATAGATAAAGCTTTTGTAATTTATAATTATAAATTCTTTAAATGAGGAATTTTTTTATTTATAAGGTCAAAAATTCGAATTTTTTACGTCTTCAAGAGTTACAATTGAAAATGCTTGGATTTAAAATTGCAGATTTGCCGTAAAATAATTTCAGTTCAAATAAAGGGAATTTGACAAAAAAATCAAATATTGCAAAGAAAGATTTTTTTAATTATAATTCTGAATTAAATCACTTAACAGAGGCAATCAGATCAGGAACACAGTTTTCAGTCATCAATACAATTTTATTAATTTCCCTTGAAAATTTGCAACTAATTGTTTTCACCTTAAACAACTGAAATGGTTTAAAAACATTTTTTTCACTTATAACATTTTTAAACGCTAAACGGTGTTGAACACAGGAGATCTGCGAAACAAGTTTCAAACTTTAAATGAAAAAATACTTATTTTTCTTATAGGAAAATTAATTTCATATATTTTTCCTTAACCAAAAATGTTGCTTTCCACGTTTTAAAAATAAATTTCAAAAAAACCGCTTTATTACTTTGGTTAATATTAACTGACTTTGGAATTACATTTAAGCCATCTTTAGATTTGACCAATAGAAAATTTTTTGGATTTATTTTAAAAAAATATTACACCAACATAATTTTATTATAAAAAAATATAATTTAACAAACAAATAAAATACTTCAAAAAACAGTTTTTAAATGTAAATTCTGAATTAAATTACTAGGTTTCACATCAATTCAAATACGACATAATAAATTTAACAAATTTGTAAAATAAAATAAATTGTAACGACATATTCTTAACAAAGGTAATCAGTTCAGGATCACAGTTGTCGGTCATTTAGACAATTTTATTAATTTATTTTAAAAATTTCCAACTACTTGTCTTCACCTTAAGCAACTAAAATGATTTGAAAACATTTTTTCACTTATTCCATTTTTAAACGCTGAACGGCGTTGAACCCTGGAAACATGAGAAACAAGTTTTGAATTTTAAATTAGAAAATACATATTTTTATGGGAAAATTAATTGCATATTTTTTCCTTTAAAAAAATGTTGTAGCTCTAACCATTTTCAAAATAAATTTAAAAAAACCCATTTCATTACCTTCATTAATATGAAATAACTTTGGAATTACATTTAAGCCATCTTTGGATTGGAAAAATAGACAATTTTTAAATTTTATTTTAAAAAATTATTGAATAAAAATCCCTATATTTTATTTTACAGATGCACGTACACCAAATTCAGGTTCTATAGCGGAGCAGCCTTCGTTAGGAGATCGCATTCGAATTCGATCGAAAGACGTCTTAGGTCCAAACTATAATACAGCGTGTAGGTATATAATGTATGAATGGAGAACAAATTTCTGTGATTAAAAAGAAAATCAAAATCATTAGCCTTTGAAGAACTGTTAAAAAAGTTTAGAATTTTAATTTAAAAAATTTGAGAAATTAACTTGGCAGTTTTACTCTGGATAAAGTGCTGCAGCTTTTTCCGTTTTTATAAACAACCCCGAAAACACGATTATAAATGAAATAATTTTTATAATTTATAGAAATTCATAAATATTTACGAAATTTTTGAAAATTTATTGCAATTTGTCAAATTTGCTGAAATGGATTGATCAACATTTTTCATTGGTTGATATTACTTTAATTTGGGATTACATTTCATCTCTCTTGAGAGTATAAAAATAATAGATTTTTTGAATTCGTTACAAAAAATCTTAAATAAAAATTCCTATATTATATCTTACAGATGCAAGTACACCAAATTCAGATTCTTTTGCACAGATGAATTTGCAAGATGGGCAGAAGCCGAAACGAATTCGAAACCGATCTGATCAAAAATATAATTATGAAGGTAATTATATAATAATTTTTGGAACTAAGAGCAAATAGCGGTGATTAAGGAACAAATCCAAATCGTTTGCAAATGCAGACATGTGAAAAAAGTTCGAAATTTTAATTAAAAAATACATGTTCTTATAAGAAATTAATTTCGCATTTTACTCCGCATGAAATGCTGTCGCTGTTTCCGTTTTAAAGTAAACTAGCAAACACTATTTAAAAAAAAGAGATATCTTTCAATTTTTTGAATTCATAAAAACTCATGAAATTTGTGGAAATTTAATGGAATTTTTTCAATTTGATAAAATTAATTGAAATTTGTGAAATTTGCAGAAATTTATGATAATATATAGAACTTAGTAGAAATATATAGAAATATACGAGCTTTACAGAAATTTATGAAAATATGTATTCATCCACTGCTAACTTGAAATGAAATTTCTGGCGGACGCATGCGCAGTAGATCAAACTATACATTCTGAAAAATTCATTTAGTTAAGTTTTCAGCAGGAATAAATAACCTTTTTTTATTTCCTACGAATGAAAAACTCCAGCATTTTCGAATAAAGTTTGTAATCTAATTTAGGCAAATGCGTGTATCGAAAATTTGACTTTCGATGCCCCTGTAGCGGGTCGAAAGTTGTGTTTTCAACCCTAGATTAGAAAGTAGAAACAGGCGACTGCGAAAGTAACTTTTCGCCGCAATCGTTATCGAAAGTATATACATTCTACTTTGTCTGCAGTGGTCTGCCGTCTACCTTCGGAAATCACGTCATTCTAACCTATATTTGCCACTGTCTACTCATTTATAAAGAATAACAAGTTTGATGAGATGCAAAGAATTTTCAGGCATCTCAAGTCAAATTTTCGATACATTTGTTATGAAAAAGTGCATACGCAATTCGGGCGAGGCAACAATTTCACTCATGCAATTGTTGCCTTTCGCCCCTTGTTCTACAATAAACTATTCCGTAATCCTCATTCTCGGATCGAAAGTAAAATGAGCGGGGCGAAAGTAAAATTTGTGGGGCGAAAGTAAAATTAGCAGGGCGAAAGTAAAATTAGCGGTATGAAAATAAAATTTGCGCGGTGAAAGTAAAGTTAGCGGGACAAAAGTGAAATTTGTGGGGCGAAAGTAAAATTATCGAGGCGAAAGTAGAATCAGCGCGGCAAAAGTGAAATTTGCGGGGCGAAAGTAAAAATTAGTCGATCAGACTTCGAGAAATAAAATACTCTATGCAACACGGGACGAAAGTTGCAAGGCACCAATTTCACTCGTGCAATTGTCGCCTTTCGCCCCTTGTTGCACAATAAACTATTCCGCAAACCTCATTTTCGGAGCTAAAGTAAAATTAGCGGGGTAAAAGTAAAATTTGCGGGGCGAAAATAAAATTAGCAGGACAAAAGTAAAATCAGCGGGGCAAAAGTGGAATTTGCGGGGCGAAAGTAAAAATTAGTCGATCAGACTTCGAGAAATAAAATACTCTATGCAACACGGGACGAAAGTTGCAAGGCACCAATTTCACTCGTGCAATTGTCGCCTTTCGCCCCTTGTTGCACTATAAACTATTCCGCAATCCTTATTTTCTGAGCGAAAGTAAAATTAGCGGGGCAAAAGTAAAATTTGCGGGGCGAAAATAAAATTAGCAGGACAAAAGTAAAATCAGCGGGGCAAAAGTGGAATTTGCGGGGCGAAAGTAAAAATTAGTCGATCAGACTTCGAGAAATAAAATACTCTATGCAACACGGGACGAAAGTTGCAAGGCACCAATTTCACTCGTGCAATTGTCGCCTTTCGCCCCTTGTTGCACAATAAACTATTCCGCAAACCTTATTTTCTGAGCGAAAGTAAAATTAGCGGGGCAAAAGTAAAATTTGCGGGGCGAAAGTAAAATTAGCAGGGCAAAAGTAAAATCAGCGGGGCGAAAATAAAATTTTCGAGGTGAAAGTAAAATTAGCGGGACGAAAGTAAAATCGGCGCGGCAAAAGTGAAATTTGCGGGTAAGTTGTAACTTTTTGTACAAAAACCGTTGTAATAAGTGTCTAACACATTTTTTTAATGATCAGAACAAAAACAAATTCATTTATCGTTAATTAATATAAATGCATATTTTTTAAGCTGTTTGGATCGTCTATTAGTGGGACAAAATTTTTTTATGTATATCCTTAAGTGGGATACAAGAAGCCAATACTGGGACAACGAAAATCCAATGTGATTTATTAAAATAAAATGATATAATTGACTTACAATTATATAACACATTAAGAAAGAAGAATAGTATTAATAATATATAACTTTTCATCTTTTGAATAACGTATAAATAAAAACGTATAACTATAAATTAATATCCCAATAACTTAAATTGTTATCATTTTTCTTGCTCTATTTTAATTTTTCAATTGATTAATTAATTAGTTAATTAATTTTTTTCTACATGTAGAAATTTTGAAACAGAAAATATACAATTTCAACAAAAAAGTTCATTCTTGATCTGATACTTCAATTTTCTGACAAAATGTTAAATTTTAAAATAAAGAAGATATATTTTCTACCAACAAAGATGAATTCTGATTAAAAATAAAAACAGTTTATATTTCAACCAAAAAATACCAAACTATGAATTAAAAACAGTCGAATTCATAAAAAAAAAGAATTTTCACCTCCATAGTTTGACTTGTAAGAAAAAAAGGACAAATTTCTACAAAAATATGAATTTTCAGCAAAAAAAGTTAATTTTTAACCAAATACATTAATTTTCTACCAAATTCTTGAACTTCTGCGCCAAAAACAAGAGTTTTCTACAAGCAAGTTTTATTGCTCACTCGAAAATATGAATCGTCAGCAAAAAGATAATTGCTAACCTAACAGTCCACTTTTCAAGTAAAATGATAAACTTGTTACAAAGAAATATAATTTTTTCCCGAGTATTTTAATTTTTGAGCAAAAAAGGTGAATTCTTATCAAAAAATATAATAGTTGATATTTTAACCAAGAAAGATTTTAATTATAAATTGAAAGCAGTTCAATTAATTAAAAGAAAACAACAAATTTTAAATAGAACTGTTAAAGCCTAAACATAGACAAATCAATTTTTTACCAAGCAGTTGCATTTTTTGCACGAAAGATAAAATTTATAATTAAAGAGATAAATGTTTGAACCAAAAAGATGAATTATCAACTAAATTAGTTGAAATATTGATGAAAAAATGTTAGTTTTTGTATTAAAATAACTCCCCTCAAATATTTTTGCAAACTTTTTTTTAGTTATTAACAATCAAAGTTTTTGATGTTTTTTTGATACTGTTGGATTACTCGCGAACGGTTTATCGAAATTCAATAATTGAGTAATGAACATTTTGGTTACAAATTATTCTTTACGCCAAAAAATTGATCTTTAGTAAAGAACATTTTTTATTGTTAAAATAATCGTTACTTTCAAACAAATAAAAAATTAATTAAACTTCTTCGCAAGTGAAAGAATTCTTCGACGCTCCAATAGATTCTACAATCTCTTCCGAAAATTTTGGTGAAAAAAAGTTTGTATTTTGCAGTTTTTTAAAAAGCTATTGATTTTTTTGTGACAATATTAAACGAATTTTCTACAAAAATTATAAATTTTAATGAATAAACAAATTTTTAATCAAGTGTTTCAACTTTATACCAGGTATAGTTATTTTTTTATTTATAAAGATTAATTTTCAACTAAAAAAAATTGATTTTTAACCAAAAGTCGAATGGTTAAGTTTTCATTTAAAATGATTAAATTAAATAAAAAATACTATTATCAAAATAGCTCACTTTTCCAAAAAATAGATGAGTTTTCAATTAAAAGAATGAAGCATCATTAAAAAAATGAATTTTACAATAAAATGGATCAAATTTAAGCCAAGAAGTATGGGAAAAATCGGGTAATAAATTATTGTTAATAAAATTATGGTGGGTATCAAATTAAGTACAATATTAAACAAATTTTAAACCACAATGAGAAATGTTAATAAAAAAATTAATTTTTTCTTAAGTGGTTCAACTTTCTACCAGGTACAGTTATTTTTCGACAAAAAAGATAAATTTTTAAACAAGTAGATTAATTTTCTACTAAAAAAGAATAAGGTGGTTTAATTTTCAATTAAGCATAGATCAATTTTCAACCAAAGAAATGAACCTTCAACCAAAAATATTGTTTTTTAAGAGAGTGATTAAGTATTCAATGCAGTAATTGAATTTTCAATCAAACCATGTGAATTTTCAAAAAAAAAACCGAATAGTCAAATTATCATTGAAAAGATTAGTTTTGAATACAAAAACATAATTTTCAATCA
The DNA here is from genome assembly GCF_010883055.1 of Belonocnema kinseyi. Taxonomy (NCBI): domain Eukaryota; kingdom Metazoa; phylum Arthropoda; class Insecta; order Hymenoptera; family Cynipidae; genus Belonocnema; species Belonocnema kinseyi. The sequence goes on from NC_046666.1 coordinate 26,558,347, forward strand.
AAAAATTAACTTTCGCAACCAAAAGATGAATTTTTACCTGAACAAATGAAGCTTCAACACAAAAACTTAATTTTTAATAAAATAGGTTAATCTTCAGCTAAGTGTAGAGAAATTTTCTATCAAGAAGATTAATTTTCTATCAGAAAAGTATTTTTTTAACCAATTGAACGTGCTCGACCAGCACTGAAGCTCGGAGCGGGGCCACAAAAAAATCAATAACTTTTGAACTACTGCAAAATACAAACTATTTTTTTCACAAAAACATTCAGAAGAGATTCTAGAATCTATTGAAATGTGGAAGAATTCTTTCACAGGCGGACAAGTTTAATTAATTTTAAATTGTTTAAAACAAACGATTATTTATACAATAAAAAATGTTTTTTACTAGTAAACAATTTTTTGGCGTAAAGTATACTTCGTAACGAAAATTTTCATAAGTTAATTATTGTATTTCGATGAACTGTTTGCGAGTAATTCATTTTAAAAAATGAGCAAGAACTTTGATTGTTAATAACTTTTAAGAAAATAAATTTTTTGCAAAAATATTTTAGGGGAGTTATTTTGATATAAAAACGAATCGAAAACTGTATAAATTATGAAAACAAAATAGAAAGTACAGTTTTGTTCTTCTTGGGCTCTCCAATGATTAGAATTTTTTTTGCAAAAAACTCCAAAAAAAGGCCAATATTCGGACGTGTTTGATTTTCTTTCTTTGAATTTTCATATAGTGGATCATCGATCAAAACGGCAAATACATCATTGATTAGTGTTTAAAATTTATATAAATAAATTTTCTTTGAAAAATATGAAAAAAGCCAAAATTACTTTTTCCCTAAACCAATTTTAAGAAGCAAACATTGATATATTTCCATTTATTCTTATAGAATTGCAGCAAGGCTCATCATCCAAACCAAGCTCATCAAATAGTAAGTTATTATTTTCAAGTAACTCGTTAAAGGAACGTTCGTAAAAGAAACTAATTTAAGTTCAATAAAATTTGCTTTAAATTTAACCATTGTTTATTTCCGAAGCTTAATTAAATAATGAAAAAATAAAATTTAATAATTAATTTTAAATAATTAATTTTTTATAGTTTTTTTGTTTGAAAATTCAAGTTTTTAATTAAAAAGTTATCTATTTTATTTGAGAATATTTTTTTTTTTAATTCGTATTTTTCACTAAATTAAACTATTTTTCAATAAATGTTTAAAAATTAGTTTGTTTCAACATTAATATTTGCATTTTTTGTTCATAATAAATCTTTTTTAAATGAAGATTTAACTTCATGGTTTGAAATTCATGTTTCTTGATTAATAATGTAACTATTTTGTTAAATCTATTTATTTTGTTAAAAATATGAGATTATTTTGTCTGAAATCAAAATTATTTTTGTTCATAATTCTACTATTATTATTTGAAAAATTATTCTATCTTGCTTTAAAAATAAACTTTTTTAGAACGTGCACAGTAGTGTGGTCTAAAAAACGCTTGGCGAGCTACAGGGTAAGACAACCCTCCCCCCAAAGTTTACATTTCTAGCAAAAGAAAATCCGTTATGTTTTTTTTTTTTAAATTCAAATATTAGCACATGTCACCGGTCATTTCAAAATCCAACGATTGAACAGAAGTGTCTACGAAATAAAAAAAAAACTAATAAGTTTTATTTACAACCCATACCCACCATCACTGCAGCGCCCCAAATATGACAAAAAAAATGCATTTTTCTGTATTCTTGTAATACTTTTAAGCCATTTTCATCGTCTTTTTCATACAAATAATTACTAATGGACAATCTGGATATTTTCAATGATTTTTTAAACAATTTTAAATTCTTTAAGCAAATATAAATTATTTAAACAATTATTAATTTGTCCCAAAAAATATAAAAAATAATCTTATTTTCTGATTGAAATGTAATTGTTTGTCATTGTTTACAGTAGAATTTTTTTTTAACACATTAGGTAGTTATTCAAATAATTATTTAATGCTTATTTTTAAAATTTCTCATAACCTGAGCCACAGATATTAACTTTCTTTTAAAATTAGTATACTATGCCACGTTTCGCTGAATAGTTATTTAATTTTGATAAATTTATTTCAACATTTAATAAATTTCCATTTTTTTAAACAATATTGATTTACCCCAGTAGTTTTTTTTATAACTAAAGAATGGAAATAAAATAGAAAATATACAATTATGTTTCTGACTGTATAGTGAATAGAAATCCACTTGCCATTTTCCACTTTTTAATTGTTTTAACAAATATTATTTGTTTAAATAATTACTTTTCCAAAAATATTTTTAAAATCGCAATTAATCGTAATGAATGAATTAATTAATTAATTAATTGAACATAATTTATGAATTAAAATGTATGTGTTCTATTTTATTTTTTAGTTATCGAAAAATAATTGCTTGAGCAAATAAAAATTGTTTAAACAAACAGAAATTTGGTAAACATTAGAAGAAATTGATCAAAATTATCTAATTATTCAACAGGAGGTAGCATAGGATAACAATTTGAAAAAAGTTTATATCTCTGGCCTAATTTTTAGAAATTTCAAAAATAAGCAATAAATATTTGTTTAAATAATTGTATAATATTTAAAGAAAAACGTTTCAGATTTTTTGGCTAGAAATAATTGTTTAAATAACTTACATTAGATTAAACATTAAAAAATTGTTTACAAATTTATGATGAATATTCGAATTGTCCATTAGTAATTGCTTGGACAGAAAAGACGACGGAAATTGCTAAAAAGTTACCAGAATACGTAAAACTGTAGTTTTTTATTTTTAGGTCATATTTAGTCATAAAAAGTTTGGCACGTTTAGATAAAACCCTGGAAGATGAGTTTAATTTTTCAAAACTTCAAAATTCCCCCATAATACTTAATTGGGATTTCGAAGTTCCCGGTGGCACGTGACAATATTCGAATTTCGAAACAAAAATTAAGGATTTTCTTTTGCCATAAATGGAAACTTTCCGGGATGGGGGGGG
>NC_046666.1:26561358-26576062 GCF_010883055.1 Belonocnema kinseyi
TGTAACTCGAAAATCGTTTTTTAGGCCACCCTAGTGTAAATTTTCGGATTTGAATATCAACTGATTTTCAAAATATTCGACTTTTTACATTGGAATCTCAACTCTATCTTGGGAAACTTATTTGTTAAAAAATTATTCACTTTTGATTAAAAATTAAAATATTAGAACTGAAAGGTTTCACAATTGTTTCTGTATAGTAGATATAAATTCATTTTGTTAAAATAAGTTATTTCCACCCCAGTTGGCACAAAATTTGGCGACGTCTTTACGACATCGTTACGACATCTTTACGACATGTACATAGGATGTCGTAAAGTTGTCGTGACAATGTCGTAACGATCTTGTAAACATGTTACCAAATTTTGTGCCCACTGGGCACTGGGACTTTATTGTGAAAAGTCACCCTTTTCTTTGCATTGAGACAATTTTGAGCTATAAAATACGTTCTCTGTCGACGGTTTTTTGTCAACAATTATTAAAAATTCAAGCTGTCAGTTCAAACTAATTTTATTAATTTAATTTTTGTAGCCAAATTATATCCAGCTCTAGATCTATTTTTGGACAGTATTGAAATAAAATTGGAGACTGGATCATGCTACATTGGAAAGCTTAAGTACGATAGCCAACCAGTACCCACCTGGCTAAAGAAAATTCAAAACAAGAAACCGAAAAATAATTTTATGGCATTTATACTTGTAGGCAAGATACATGCGGAGGCAGCTATAAAAGAAAATAAACTTGCACGCAATACGACTCCGACTGAGAAAACTACCGCTCATATACGTATAGGAAAAGACACTCATTATGTAGCTAAGTCTTTCACAATTTTCAAAGTCGAGAGTGAAGTTCTAGAGAGCAACTATGTATATATTAATGTGCCAGAGGGTGAGAAAATTGTTGTCTACAGATCTCCTTTAAGAACAAGAGATCAACCACTCAAAAAGTTTTAGTCGACCACTATGCTGGAAACATTACTTTCATTCTGATATTTTTTACCAATGGTTTTTATTTTTCATCTTCAAATGTAGATGTGCAATAAAGAATAAAACGTGTTACATGTGTATCTAACTGCATTTTTATTTAATTTGTATTAAATATGAAAAAAAAATTTTAATGAATATTTCATTTGGTGATTGTTAATTCTCTTTTGTTAAAGCTCCTTGTATTTTAAAGAAAACATTCTTATCACGTATTTCGTGCTTCAAACTTGATTTTGTCTGACCTGAAAAATTTTTCAACATTGATGATTTTAATTTTAACTGATAATTTTTGTGCCCTATTGTTATTTTCTTAAGACTTAAACAAAAGATTTGCATTGTATCAAAAAACTAATAAATACAAATTTAAAGATTTGTTGATGCTATGTTCTACAACTAAAACAAAAAACATGCGTTTATAAAAAAGAAAATGATCTATAGTACATTTTTAGCTCTATTTTGGCAAAAAATCTTTCTTTCTTAAGTTTTTTTCCACTTTGTGTCGCTCATTCAAAAAATTTAATTTTGGTTAATTTTTATGTAATTTTTATGACTAAAGCAAATAACTTTTATAAATTTTATAGTTAAATTCATGACAGGGAAATTTATAGTTCTTTTTTTGGTAAACAACTTTTCTGAACTCATTTCTTATTTTATTTTATGCTGATGCAGGGGCCGACCTGGGACCCAAGCACATTCAAGAACTTCGTATTTTTCATTATTATACAATCGCCGCTTATAAAAACTGGCGTCGCCATTGTAGGGTGCCTAAGAAAATTTCGTTTCCAATTTTCATTCTAACCCAGTGGGCACAAAATTTAGCGACGTCTTTACGACATCGTTACGACATATTTACGACATCCTTACGACATCCTATGTCCATGTCGTTTCCGTGTCTTTGCGATATCGTAAAGACATCGTCAGACGATACGACATATTTACGATATCGTAAAGACGCCTTAACAACATGGACATAGGATGTCGTAAAGTTGTCGTAAAGATGTCGTTAAGATATCGTAAAGACGTCGCCAAACTTTGTGCCCACTGCGAATGGATTAGTTGAAAAAAATTTCAAATTTTTTATTAACGCATACATTAAGTAGAATCACGTTCATTTTGATTAAGAATTATATAACAGTATCAGATATAGCAAAATTAAATTCCATGATTCCAAAAACATTTATTTTCCCTTTTGAGTTTTGAAAATTGTATAAAAATTAACGGAATTGAGAGATCCCATTTTGCAAAACACACGCACATTTCAATAGTTGTTAATGTTTTTGGTATCAAGAAATTGGTTTTGCAATTGAGATTGCTCAAAAATGGTGTTTTTTTGCAAATTAGCATAAAAAAATAGTCATAAACCATTTATCTTTTTTTAGCCCCGTGAAATTTACGATTCACAAAAAGCTAACCGCAAAAATTGAATAAAAAATAGGTCAACGTTTTTGGTACAGTATAATTTTCAAACTTTTGAAGAACTTAAAGAAACTCAAAATTTTTGAAAAACCTAAAAATTTCATATTTGCAAAAAAATTAAAATTTCCGACTTGTGTTCAGAAATTTTATTTTTTTCATTTGATTTTTCAATTTTAATTTCAGTTGACTCTTACATGATTAATCGAAGCAGCTTCTGACTTTTTATTATTATTAAAAATAAATTTCTTGGAGAAATAATTTAAAATAATTGTTTATAAGTTTTTGATACTTTGTATGTATTTTTCTGCTAATTCATATCGAAAAGAAAAATATCTTGAGCTGGAATTTTTTTTAGAATCATTCAAATATTATCACTATTATATTATCCAATTAACTTGTATATATTAAGATGCTAAAATATTATATGTTATTTCAAAAAAATGTATCTAATAAAAAAATTTGTTTGAAATATAAGTCAGTCTTTGAAATTCAATGAAAATAAACTGTTATTTATAAAACATATGCCTTATAAATTTTTTTCTTGTCTGAAATTAAAAGCTAAACAATTTGTATACATTCTTGTGCACATTTTAATAATTATTCATTTATATAACAAGAATTGTTTTTAATGTTATTTTGAATCGCGCGCCAAGTGTGGCCAATCAGCACTCAGCCCTGACGCAAGCGCTGTAGCACAGGGCGTCAAAATTGGATCCGACATTGCGCTGATGTTACTTATTAAACCTTTTTTCGTTCGTCCAAATATCTGACTTTTGACGCGACTTCTACCTTAAAATAAAATCTTTTCTTATCAGAAGTACCAACTGTTATAAGTTGGTAATGAAATTTTTTCATTCTTTTCGAGGATCCAACGGTACTGTTGAAAAATCAAATTTTTGTAAGAATTTATCATTGCAATTAACTCCGATCAATTTTTATTTTAAATTAAAATCTTTTCTTTTAGAAGTATTTACAATCATAATTTTTGTAAGGAATTAATGTTTTTTGAGAAAAAATTTTAAGTCTGTGTTTGAAAATCCAACTCTTTATTAAAGAATGAATTTCGCGGTTGTTGTATATTCATTTTGTAGTTGAAAATTGCACAGTTTAGTTAAAATTTCATTTCTTTCTTGACTAATAAATCTTTCTTGGTTCAAATTTAAACTGTTTGATTAAATAATTGTCTTTTAAGTTCAGAAGTACTTTTTTTAGTAGAAATATTATCTTTTTATTCAAAATTACTGTACTCAATTAAAAATTTGTTCATTTAACTAAAATTTTTTATTTTTTTAAAAACATTGGTCTCCTTTGATAGAAAGTTTGTTCTTTTGACTGACAATTAATCTCTTGTCAATTTCAAATTGTATTAATTCATGTACCAAAACTGTTTCACTGTTGCTAAAAAATAAACTATTTGGTTTTAAATGAAACTGTTGAGTAAAAAATTAATTGGTTTGAAATTCAAATATGAGATTAAAAATTTATATTTTCGGGTCTGAAGGTCAACGGTTTTATAAAAAGTTCGAGTTTTAGCTTGGAAATTCAGCTCTTAACTGTTTTTTATTGAACTCGATTTAATTAAAGTACACCAAACTCTCGCTTTCATTCACCTCGTTCTCAGCCTTCCTAACAATACTGCTGGATCACGCTGTTTCTCAGGGGAGTAGGGCGAGAATGGTTACGACATTATATATATATATATTCCAATTGTTAACGATTCAGGCGGCCCTCACTGTTGACGTTTTTGCCCCCCCTCCTCGAAATCAGTCCAAGGCCATTTGAAGGCAACCCTCGACACTTGACTGAAATCGAGAGTTTGGTGTCATTCTAAAAGATATATAAATAGTAAAATGCATTAAATTGATAAATTATCAGAATTGTTGAGAATGTATTGAAAAGTGAAAACTTCAAGCTTAACGACAGTTTTTCTTTATTAATAATAATAATAATAATAATAATAATAATAATAATAATAATACAGCCCCGTGCAAAAATGATCAAATAAAAATTCATCTCTAACCAAAAATGCCTTCGACATGTTTGGCAGTATAAACCTGTGTTCGGATATCCTTCAAAATTAGCAGGCAAACAGGGATTGACAAATTTTTTTTCGGGTGTAAGTAGAAGAAAACAGACCAAGGTCTATTAAGCGCTGTTTTCGTTTTCCGTAGTTTGTTTGGGCTGGTAAGATCTTCCATTATTTTACCACGTGGTTACCCACATTGGAATATTTCATCCTTCTAATGAAAAGAAATGCGCGCGCACATTCTCATTGCGCGCTATGCGTGCAGCGGTTTGCGCCAAATTTGAGCGAGCCTAGGGCGCACAGGTACGCTCTCGCGCTTCGCGCATTTTTTCGTATGTTTAATGCATACACTTTAAGTCAATTTTTCCAAAGATCCTAAATAATATAAATTAAATCGAAAACCGTGATTTAAACTTCTGAGGAATTATAGCCATAAATTTTAACTGAAATTTTTTTCGATTTGTTTTTAAAGAAGGTTCTCAAAGCATCTACGGCTTTGACGATTACATTCTCTTTACGAAACTCGCGCTTCACGCTCGATAACTTGTGTCCAAATCAAAAACTTTATCAAGATAATTTAAAAGTCTTGTTAAAATCTATTAAAAACAACGTTTCAAACTTATGGATCTCTTAAGAATCCAAAATTGCATATTTTCGAAATCGATCCAACTTTTGGAACTTTTGTCTAATTAAGAAATTTCACGATAATAGTTTAGAAAAATATATACTTTATATCTAGTAGAAATTTTGATTCATAATTCTTAACCTATTAAAAAATGGTTTTATTTCCTTTTTTTGAGAATTTTCACAATGTTGGATAGCATAAAACTTTTTGAAGTTTTATCGAATTCAAAAATGTCATAAGTATAATTTGCAAGTCTTTTTGACTCTTAGCAGAAAATTTGACCCCCCCCCCCCATTATTGTACTTAATTTGTGGTGTGGAAAATTCTGTGAAACCCTTCAATAGCCCTCCCTTCTATAGCCTTTCCGAGAATAGACGCCACGCCACAGGTAGATAAAACAGGAGCTGCGTAAGGTGCGCGGGATCTACGGTTGTTACTTAGGCGAGAGCGCGTGCGTGACGAAACAAAAGCGGAGCGGGCTATACTGAATTAGTTCCCACCCACTGTCAGCCCCAAAATCGGCGCTATAAAAGAGTTTCACTCTAATACGATATTACATATTATTATATTATTATTACGTATTATATATTATCGCAAAGAAAAAAAAAGTAAAAAAAAAATCAGCTAACAGTTTCTTCCAAGTTTTATTATTTTTAATGCTTTTTTCATACATATATATGTTCTGCTGCATACGTTCACGTGGAAGGGTAGTTTTGGGGAAATTATAATGAGAGGGAAATTTTCAAGGGCAGGTCAATAATTTTAAGTTCTAAATCATTTTTCTATTGTTCAAGGTGGTTTTACAACATTTAAAACGTTTTTGATGCCGAGTGGAGGGTATGCATGACTTAGGGGTAGTTTTGGGCAACATATTATATATTATCAAAGAACGAAAAAAGAGCAAAAAAATATCAACCAACAGTTTCTTCCAAGTTTGATTATTTTTTATGCTTTTTTCATACATATAAATGTTCTGCTGCATACGTTCACGTGGAAGGGTAGTTTTGGGGAAATTATAAAGAGGGCGACATTTTCAAGTGTCATGCAATTAATTTGCAGCCCTAAATCATGTTTAGATTGTTGAAGGTAGTTTTCCCATTTTGAAAACGTTTTTGATCACGGGGGTTCGTTGTGTAAGACTTAAGGGTAGTTTTTTGGGAAACATAATATATAGCGTATTTCCATTTTATAATTTGCCTTCGTGACGGCGCTGAGTAGACATAGCTCAGATTTTTAACTAAAAATTCAGTTTATCCATTATTGGTAGAAAATTATTCGTTTTTACGTTATTTAGAATTTCATTATTCAATTTTTGAACGGTAATTTATTTTACTTGGTAGAATACGTATTAAACTGCTTGTTTTCATGTTGAAATGATTTGTCAAATATTTATTTTGTTGGTTAAAGTATAAATTATTTTGTTTAAAATTAATTATTTTCTATGACATTTTTTTAAATTTTGAAAATGTTATTTTTTGGTTATTAATTAAAAATTGTTGGTTTTTAGTTGAGAAATTCAATAATTTGGATACAAATTTATTTAATAAAAAAATTTTATTTTGTAGAAACTCAATTTTATTAATTGTAAATTGAACGACTTTATTAAAATTTGAGCTAATTTGTTGACTATTTATTTAAACAGTTTAAGAACCATCTCAAAAGTTATAAATGTAAGTAATTAGTTGAAACTATATTGTTACGGTCAGTTAGGAGCGATTCCGGAATCAAAAACTACGTATTTTGACTTTTGGAAAATTTTCAAATATCAGAAATTTTTTGTTTATGATTTCAGACACGAGAAAAAAGATTTTTAGCCTTTTAAATTTTCAAGTATCCAAAATTAAACTTGTCACTTTTATCATTTTATCTTATTATTATTTTATTTGCAATAGCGTTTCTAATTACGGGGCTGTTCTACTATTTATCTCTTTTATTATTGTTAATTTATCATTTTTATTATTCCTTATGATTTATCTGCAATTTTTTTCATAAGTATAAGCATCATGAATTACTATGAATTTTCTAAATTTTTATAAATTTCTGTAAAGTTTAGAAATGTATGCCAATTTTCTGGGATTATATTTGGTCTTTATTTATTTAGGACCAATTAAAAGGAACTGATCAAACACCACGGCAAACTGGATCATCAGGAGACCGGGATCCAATTTCTAGCAATGAACGTGTGTATATATATATATATTTTTTTAATAACAAAATATTGCTGGGATTGCGAAAAAAATATTTATTTCTTATCTGCCAATGAACTGTTATCGCTGCACGGCGTTGGCCCTTGCAGACTTCTAAAACAAGTTTCAAATTTTGGCGAAGAAAGTACATATTCTTATATAAAATTCAATTGGGCATCAAAAACTCCCCTCCTGTAATAAACCGTGATATGATAGGCCCCCTCTCAATTATTTTACTTAATTTGTGTTTTTTTGTGTGAAAAATTTAGTGAAACCCTTCAATAGCCCTCCCTTCTATAGCCGTTCCGAGAATAGACGCCACGCCACAGGTAGGTGAAACAGGAGCTGCGCGGGGTGCGCGGGATCTACAGTTGTCACTTAAGCGAGAACGCGTGCGTGACGAAACAAGCGGAGCGGGCTACACTGAGTTAGTTCCCACCCACTGTCAGCCCCAAAATCGGCGCTATTAAAAAGTTTCACCGTAATACGATATAAGACTTGAAACTAATGGAATTTTTTTCAAAATTCTGTTTTTTTATTTTGTCGATATTCTCATTTGACCAGACCATTATTTATATTGTTGAAAAAACAGACTTCGATTACATAGAAGATGCATTTTTAACAGAATTCTGACATTTTTAATAAAGTAATTCAATTATTAACAGAAAAGTGTGATTGATATTTAAACCAAAAAGGGTGAACTTTCATTTAAAGAAAATAAAATTTTTAAACCAGAAAGAACAAATTTTGAATAATTAAAATATTTTCAAACATAAGAGAAAAAAATAATCATCAAAGTTGTTGAATCATCAAGTCAAAAAATGACTTTTTTCTACATAAATTAAGTTATTTACCAAAAACGTGAATTTGAAGCAACAAAATTAATTTTGAACAAAATAGTTTAATTGATAATAAAATAGATATAACTTTAAAAACATCAAGCATTAGTTTAACTCTCATCCGTGCAGTTAAATTTTCAATCTAAAGATATTCATTTTTAATCAAAGAGTTAAAATTTAACCAATTAGATGAATTTTCAACTCAAAATATGAATCTAACAAAAAATGATGAATGAAATATGATGACAAGACGAATTGTCCTATAAAAAAGACAAACTAACGACGAAGGAATAATTTAATTTTCATCGAAAAAGGATTTCAGTCAGACTTTTTATGAGCTTTACACCAAAAGTAAATTTTTAAAGAAATAGTTCATTTTTCAACCTGAAAGATCAATTTCCAACCGAAAATATTACAAGAAAATAAATAAAAATTCAAGCATAAATAAAATAGTTCAGTTTTTATTTAATAAAATTAATTTTCATTAAAAAATTCTAATTAAAAAAAAGATATGACTAACAAAAAAGATTAATATTCTGCAAATATATAATAGTTTGGAACAAAATGCACGAATGTTCAACCAAATATTTTAATTTTTAATGGAACTTTCAGCCTAATAGTTTAATTTCCAACGAAAAAGGTTAATTATTTTACCAAAAAGACTAATTTTCTACAAATAGATGGATTTTTAATGAAATTTAAATTTTCAACAAAAAAGAGAATAGGATAGTTTTTAGTTGGAGGAATAATTTTTTAAGGAAATAAAATAGTTTAATTTTTAAATAAACACATGAATCTTCTTTCAAAAAATAAAGTTAAATTTTTTGTTTGAAAAGTTATTATTTATTTAAAAAAAAGTCATTTTGAACCTAAAAAATGAATTTTCTACCAAACAAATAATTTTTTATTGAAAGAAGTAAAATTTTAAACAAAATAGACGAGTTTGCAATTGATAAAAATAAAATTAAAGCAAATATGAGAAACAAACATGATATGAATGAATTTTTAGCGTGAAAATAACTTTAAATTAAAAACTAATTTTCATATTAAAGCAATGACTTTTGAACCAAGAAGATTACATTTCTACCAAAAAAGATGATTTTTTACAACATACATGAATTTTCAACTAAAAGAGATAAATTCTGAATCAGACACACACTAGTTAAATTTTCAGTAAATAAAATAATTTTTGAAATGATCTAACAACATATTTTAATTTCGAAGGAACAAGTAAAATTTCCCACATAAAGTAATCATTTTACAGTAAAAATATGCAAGATTCGAAAAACAATAATAAATAAAAATTATAGATGAAAAACATATGTACGATTTTTTTATCAATTAGTTTTTTATAGGATACATAGTTTCTGTTTTATTTCTAAGTAAAAATTTTAAAATTAAAAAAAGAGATTTTTTTTATTTATTTTATTTATTTTATCTATATTAGTAAAATATAATAATTTATTAATTTATTTAACTTTTGTTTTAAATTATTATATACTATTTTTTTAAGAACCCATTATTCTCGAATTAAAAATTTTGTACTCATTTTACATTACGAAATAAAAAAATAAAGGAAGGTGAATGTGCGTTTCCAATTATTTATATTTACAGTAACAAATGAATTTGTACATTGAACCCATTTTTGACTTGCAAGAAATTGCAATCTCATTGTTGTGAACGAAGTTAAATCTGTGGAGCAATCTGGTTCTTTATTTGGCTTACTGATTTGTAATATTTTTTTATTGCTATAACCTTATTTGATATTAACATTCACTTCTCTAAATAAATGTTGAAATTTCACAAAATTAGCATTTATTCGAAAGGCAGTTAATAAATCATAATATTTAATAAAATAAATTACTATGAATATTTTCTTTAAGAAAATGAAAAGTTTTCGTAAGAAGTTTTACTTTTTATCTTGGGTTATGATTATTTTTATGGTTTTTTTATTCTTTTGAAAAAACTTTCAAAAATTTTTGCTTTTTTAAAGAATTTATCTTTTTCCTTCTGTTAAAAAAAATCCCCTTTTTGTCGTTTTTTGTTTAGATATGAACTGGTAAATAGAACGCAACAAAAAATTCTAATATTTTTGTTTAAAAGTATATTCTTTTTAATTGAAAATTTTATTATAATACTTTTGAAACGGAATTCATCTCGTAAAAAACCTGTACTATTTGGTTAACAATTAATTTTTTTTTAATTTGTTGTTCTTGGCTGAATTAAACAGTTTTCTGTTTGAGTTAAACTCATTAATCGTTAAAAGACAACCTATCGCATCTATCGTTAAGAATTAATTTTTTTATTCTGATTCATATTTAATGAAAAAAAATCAAGAAGTACTTCAACTTTTACCTACACAGGTAAATTTTAAATTAAAAAATATCAATTTCCAACAAAATAGTTACACTTTCAACCAAAGAGATAAATTTTCAACTAAAAATAGATTTACAAAAAATAGGTTTAACCAAAATTTGTAATCAAAATAGTTAAATTCTCAAGCTAAGAATAATAATTTTTAATCAAACGGTTGCATTTTTACTCAAGACATATGGAATTTTTACTTGAATAGATCAATTTTTTGATCTAAAAGACAAATAAAAAAATATATTATTATCAAAAAAAAAAGAATATTTCAGTTCCATTTTGAACATCAAGACATCAGTTTCAAACAAAAAGTGAATTTTTAATGTAATAGTTAAATTCTTAGCCAAAAAGGATGAATCTTCAACAAAATTTTTGAATGTAAAACGAAAAATTTGCATTTTTTGTACGAAAGATGCAACTTCTACTTTAAGTAAAAATTCTATTTTCAGTAAATAAAATGGTTTATGAAAAAATCTAACAAAATAATTTAATTCTGAAGAAACAAAAAAGAAGATTTCCTAGCTAAAATGATCCTTTGCAGGCAAACTATGCAAGATATGAAAAAAACACGAATAAAGAAAAATTGGGCATCGAAAAAATATATCTATAATTTTCTCATTAATAAGTTTCATCGGATAATGAGTTTTTATGTTATTCGTAAAAAGCGACATTAAAATTTAAAAAAAAATCCATTTTTGTAGGAATGACACACGCTAAGATAATAAATAATTCAACTGAAGTTTTTGAAAAAGGGCCATACAATTACTTATTAAAAAAAATGTAAAAAATGGTCGTGTTTTTAAAAATAAAATTTAATATTTGGTCATTTCTTGGAGTAGACAATTTTTAAAAACATTATGTAATTATATAAACAATTACTTTTTTTTGGTTTAAAAATGTCTAAAAATTGGGCCCGAGTTGTCCACTTTTTCTTTAGTTGGTATCGGATGCTCCTTTTTCTTGAATAATTACATAATTTTGATATATTTCTTTCAATGTTTAACAAATTTTTATTTTTTAAACAATTTATATTTGCTCGAATAGTTTTTTTGACAACTTTAAAAAAATCAATAAAATAGAATTAATAAAATTATTTTTCCGGCTGTATAGAATGAAGAAGGAATAAATTAACTATTTTTTAATTTATCAAACAAATATAATTTGGATAAACAATTATTTTCCTCAAAACATTTCTAAATTGTATTTCCTGAATTAAAAATAGTATTGAATCATTTCAAGACCTTAAAGACCTTTGAAAAAAGTTTCGAAATGTCACTTTTAAAAAATATTTTCTTATAGGAAATTAATTTTCCAATTTCTCTCTAAATAAAAAGCCTTTTTAAACAAAATAATAGAAACATATTTTGGAAATTAATCAAAATTCTCGAAACTTGTCAACGTTTATTGGAATTTTGGAAGTCTTTGATAATCCTGTAACGTAGTCTGTAACATATTCTCCTACAGGAAAAGTATCATAATTACGAAAAGATAAGAAAAACTATTTCATAATTTCCTTTTTTTACGTTTCTTATCATTTAGATGATTATTAATAAATTGTACTAATTTTACAAACCTGACTGAAGTGAAAATTTTATTGCTTTAAGGCTATGTGACGAGTGGGTCACGTGACCAGATTCCTACCTTGCCTTCAATTTTTTTATTTCTTAACTTATTTTCACACGAAGCGCCATATCGCCTTTAAAATTTGGGATAATAAATAAGAAGCACTTAGAAAGGTGGGTCTGGTTCTAAATTTTAAGAATTGTGAAAAAAGCAACAAAAATTATTTACAACAAAAAACTTTTTTCGTAATTATACAAATCTAGGACCAGACCCAACATTCTTAGTGCTTCTTATTTAGTATCCAAAATTTTCAAGTCGATGTGGCGTTTTGTGTGATCATAAGTTGGGAAATAAAAAAAGTGGTGGTAAGGTAGGAATCTGATCACGTGACCCACTCATTACATGGCCTTAAGTATTACAAATTACCTAAAATACGGTACTTCGTCCTTAGAAAATGTTATTCGAATCTTAATTTGAAAGAAATTTAAAGAAAAGAAGAATTAATTGTTTGAACAATGACATAAAGATTTTGAAAGAATTTTTTGCCCAAAATCATTCAATATAATGCTTAGTTCATAAAATACAAGCTTAAACATCTTTTTGATATAAATTAATTGTATGAACCAGTTTATTTTGTTTAAAAAAGCTTTTTCCTATAATTTTTTTTTAAATTTTTTCTAAAGAAAACTGCTTGAGCAAATGGAAATTGTTTAAGAAAATATGAATTTGTTGAAAAACTAGAAGAGATATGTTGAAATTATATAATTATTCAAGAAGAACTAACATAAGATAGTAATTTGAAAAAGTAGACTTCTGGCTCAATTTTCAGATATTTTTAAAGTCGACAGTAATTAATTGTTTGTATAATCACATAATGTTTTAAAAACAAATTATACTTCAAACAAACGACTAACCATTACATTTTAATCAGAAAATACGATTATTTCTGACATTTTTGAAGAAAAAATAATTGTTTAAATAAGTTAAACTTATTTCAACAATTAAGAATTACTTAAGGTGGTAGGGTACTTTAGAGGCGAAAAGATATAATTTTTGTACGTTACATTTTCTAAAAGTATAACATTTCAAAAGTAATTTTTTTCACTTGTTTTTTGTTTTGAAACTTTATACGCATTTTTCCTGAAACCACGTTTTTAAAACAGGGCCCGCGATTTCTCAAAAATGGGTTATGCGATCGTTACCAAATTTGAACGAATTATTCACGTGTGCTCATATAAATAAAAGTTTTTTCGAACAAAATCTACGAAAAATCTATTTTTTTTTTAACATTAACCTACCATACCCCCTTAAAAAGTCATGAGGGATATCAAGAGTGTTCATTATTGATTATGTACGTTCAAAAAATGGCAGAAATCTTTGAAAACTAACAATAATACGTTCTCAAATCGCAAATAGCCAATCTTTAAAGTTCAGGCTGTTTTGCAAAAATTATTCAATAAATAATTTCAACGAGAAGAAGTGTTAAATTTTGCACACGTTTTTCGGATAAGACTTTCTTCCACGTACATAAGTATATTATACTTTTTTATTAAAACAAAAATGGGACCTACAACCATGTCTAAATTTTATTCCTTTGCCACAAATAAATTGTTCTCGCTGAACGGCGTTGGACCCTAAAGACCTTTGAATTTATTTTCGAATTTTAAATTTAAAAAAAATATTCTTATGGGAAAATTAATCACGAAATTTTTTTTCGGACCAAAAATTTTGTAGCTGTTTTCAAACTAAATCCGAAAACCCGGTTTCTTTAAAAACAAAGTAGTTTTCACAAATTTATAAAGATTTTGGTGTCTCCGACTTTAAACTTACAATTAAAAATTAAAAATTCGAAACGCGGATCCAACATGGTGGTCGAATTTCTTAATTTTTTACAAATTTTCCTGAAACTTGGTATAAAGGGGGTTTTAGTGTACCTGTTTTCGAATTAGGCGTCGAAAGTTATACACATAAAATTTTTAAATCCAATTTAGAAAATATTCATTTTGAAATATTCTAATACTGAGAACTACAAGGGTATCAGTTCAGAATACAAAAATATTAACAGGATACTTTACACAGGGTCAACAGTGTTTGTAGAATAATTCAAAAACATAATCTACGTATTTATGAAGTTACATGAAATAGATGCAAAATCCTGTAAAACAAAAAAAGAATCCAACGACCAAATTTGGACCACAACGAATCAACGAAAACCAAAAATCCTATTGTAATCTAAAAAAAAACAAAAAAATAAATAAAATAAGATTTTCGGACAAAAATAAAAAGAGGAAAGAAAAAATTTATTTATTTATGTTTTTTATTTTTATTTTATTGTAATTTGATGATAGTAAAAATAAAAAAGACGAAAGAAGGAAAAAGAGAAGGAAGGGGATGTGGTTGGCTGCCTTCTCATTTTTCTTTCCTCTTTTTTATTTTTGTTCGAAAATTTTATTTTATTTTATTTTTTTTCAGATTACAATAGGAGTTTTGGTTTTCGTTTATTCGTTGTGGTCCAAATTTGGTCGTTGGATTCTTGTTTTGTCTGATAGAAAAAAATATAAATATAAAAGTTTTTTTGAATAATATTTATATATTTCACGCAATTAATATAATGTATAATGATAAAATGTTTAGATGATATTGTTCGAATTTCTTTAATAAATATTTATTGAAATAAGCTATAGCTATAATATGACTATGTT
>NC_046666.1:26576162-26586423 GCF_010883055.1 Belonocnema kinseyi
CGCTCGATTCCTGGAAAACGAAGAAAAAAATGACAGAAAAAATTGGTGGCAGCCATGCACTTGTCGTGGCAGCCAACACCTGCTTGAAGTGGCGAGCCCTGAACTAGATTCTAAAAATAGAATCATCGAAATATGGTACCTTGGTTAACTTCAACTGACTTTCAGATTACATTTAAGCTATCTTTAATTTGGATCAACAGAAAATTTGAGGAATTCTTCAAAGAAAATGATTCAATAAGAATCCTTATTTTATTTCTTACAGGTTTAGATCCAAATGAATTAAATCGACAAATAAACGGCCAATTAGCATGTCTGTATTCCCAAAAACAGCATGTGCGTAAGTATATAATCATCTGTAAAACTTGAAAAAATTGGTGTGATTTAGGAAAAAAAAAAATCAAAATCATTGGCCCTTGACGACCTTTTGAAACAATTTTGAAATTTCAACTTATAAAAAATTTATTTTGCAATTTCTACCTGGATGAAATGCTGTAGTTTTTTAGCATATAGTTTTGATTATATTAATTAGTCATAGCTCTCTATGAGTATATGCTGCAAGAAAAATATAAAATTTTAATTTTAAATGTAATTATTAAGTTAAGGATAGGCGTGATAAATTAAAGAGCACTTAAAGAAAAATAATTGTTTAAATAAGTTACACTTATTTCAACAATTAAAAATTATTTAAGGAGGTAGGGCACTGTAGAGGCAAAACAAAACTAATTTTTGTACGTTACATTTTCTAAAAGTATAAAATTTCAAAAGTAATTTTATTATTTATTTTAATTTAAATGTAATTTTATTTTATTATTTATTATGCTATTCGTTACAATATGGAAAACTATAATGACATTTTGATCTAGACTAAACTTTCTTATTTGGGAATTCTCGTAACATTTCTTCAAGATTTTCAGATTGTTAAAAAAGGCTTTGTCTGTGCCTTGAAACTGTTTCAACTGTTCATTAAAAATTAAATTTTTTCTCTTAAAATTTAACTATTTTGTTGTTGTTGATTTTTTGTTGCTGTTATTAAAAATTCAACTTCTTGGATAAAATTTAAAGCATTCTGTCAACATTTTTGATAGAAAACTTATTTTGAGACGAGCGTCAGGTCTTTCTTAAAGTTATCAAAATGACATTTAGAACGCAATTATGCACCGATTTAAGATATTTTTTTAATTCAGGACTAAACCTTTCAGAAAATAGTGAAAGTAGATTTTTCATTTTTTTTGCTTATTTAAGTTTTATTTTAATGCAAACAGGGAAAAAAATTTTGATTTTTTAATTTAAATTTTTATCTTCTTAGAACAATTTCTCTTTTACTTCGCATCCCTTGTATTTAATTCCCGGGGAAAAAAGAAAAATAAAAAATTGTAAATTTGCATATTCAATTGTTATAAAAAAATTGTATTAACAAATCCTCGACATTAGAGGTTATTCGTCTTCAATGTACATCTCTGCTCTGAAATCGCTTGCTTCCATCGTGAGGATGATACGGTAACATTAAAATTGAATATTAAATGATATTTGTTTATTCTATAAACAAATTATGTAAACAAATACATATTTTGACCGTTTTTATACGAAAAGAAACCTTTTATTCTTCTGACCTTGTTGCAATTATGTTTTCAGTGAAGTTTTATGAATATTTTTTGGTACCTATTAATATTTGTGCATTTTATAAACAAATAATGTAAACAAATTCATATTTTAGGCGTTTCTGATACAGAAGAAATCATTTTTTCTCCTCACTTTGCTCAAATTACATTTCCAATGATGTTTTCTCCAAAAAATTTGCAGCCTATAAATACTTGTTTATTTTATAAAAAAATTAAATAAACAAAAGCACATTTTAGCCGTTTTTAAGTTAAAAGAAATCGTTTTTCCTCTGGCCGTGCTACAATTATATTGCCGATAATATTTACTTTATAAACTAAAAAATTATAAAATAACGTTTTGTTTACTTTTTAAACCAATCATATAAACAGAGGCATATTTTCGTTGTTTTTACGCAAAAAGAAATGGTTTTTTCCTCTGAACTTGCTGAAACTATGTTTCCAATCATGTTTTCTGAAAAAAAATTTGCAAACTAGCAATATTCGTTTCTTTTTTAATCAAATTATATAAACAACTGCCCATTATGGGTGATTACAAACGAAAATTAACCGTTTTTTCTTCTGAACTGCCTAAAATTATATCGGCAATAAGGTTTTCTAAAAAACTTTTTGTCACCGATTTATATTTATTTTATCAACAAGTTATATATAAAAAAAAGAACCTTTTTAGGGTTTCAAAGCGAAAATAAATGGTTTTATCTGGTATTGTTTTCAAAATTATATTGACTATTATTGCCATTATTTTTCACGATTTTTTCATTTTATGAACAAATTATATAAAAAAAAATTTAGCGATAAAAGGCTAAAATACTAATGGTAATATAGCACTCTGATTTATGAAAGGCAAGGGGACTAAAAATAAAAAAGCACCCCGATTCTTCTACTTATTGTAATATATAGAATGTCTATTTGTTTATTTGAATTGTTAATAAATTTTATAAATTCTATTGTTCTACAAGAGTTCATGTAGAAAACATTGCCAACATGATTTCAATAAGACTACAAGTAAGAAAATTATTTTACTGTTTATAAACAACTACAATGGGTAGTTTTTGTATCATTTGTTTATAAATTTCACAAATTCCATTTTATTGCATAATTTTCTTAAAGAACAACATTTACGATATAATTTTAATCAGGATAGATGAAAGAATGATTTTTTTGGTCTTATAAATGCATGGAATATGGATGTGTTTTCATAATTTGTTGTAAGTCAACAAATAGTGAGGTATATCAAACAAGTTCCTAGGTAATTCCTTGTCAATATAGTTTAAAAAATAATGAAATAAAAAATATTTCTTTCTGCCGATAAATATCTGCAATGTACATTTGTTTATAAAATAATTTTTATATAGAAAATCTATGGCCATATAAATTCAAGAAGATCAGAAAAAAACGATATCTTTTCGCTTAAAAACGACTTATATGTGAATTTAGTAATATAATTTGTTTATGAAATAAGCAAATATTAAATCATGCCAAAATTTTTTTGAAAAACATCATTGGAAATATTATTTCAGCAATATCAGAGAGAAAACTATTTCTTTAAGCTTTAAAACGCCCAAAATGTGAATTTATTCATATAATTTTGTTTATTAAATAAAGAAATTTTGAAAGGTCGTAACATTTTATTTCAGAAACATCATTGGAAACATTATTTCAGCAAGATCGGAAACAAAACTATTTCCTTGAGCTTTAAAATGCCCAAAATGTGAATTTATTTATATAATTTGTTTATTAAATAAACAAATATTGATAGTTTGCAAAAATTTCGTTATAAAAGATCATTGTCAATATATTTGCAACAAGTTCGGAAGAAAAAACGGTTTCTGTTCGCCTAAAACGGCCAAAATGTGCATTTGTTTATATACTTTGTTTCTAAAATAAATAAAATTTTATCTAAAATATTAATATCCACGTATCATCCTAATGATAAAAGAAAGCAATTTCAGAACGGCAATATACTAAAAATGAAATAAACGAAAAATAAAAAATCTACCCTCACCATTTTCTGAACAATTCAGTCCTGAATCCCCCCCCCCCATATAAAATCAGTGCATCATTGCGTTCTAAATGTCATTTTCAACCTTGCTCTCCGATTTCACCCAACTGTGCAGTGCCACAACCTTTTTTTATTGTGTTAAAAATTCGTTTTTTCTTAAATTGAAAATTAATTTTTATTTGCATCTTTTGTGGTTGTAAATTTATCATTTTTGATAAAAAAAATCATCTTTATTGCAAGATAACCTATATTTTTATGCGCTAAAAAATTCCAGTTTTCTATTATAAGTTTCAACGTGTTTTTTAGTAGGCTTCTCTTTTTTTTTAAAGCATTTTTCTATTTGGACAAAAAGTTCTTGCTTCTGGATTCAACCCTTTTCGTTCAGTATGAAACTATTTTCGAACAAATGAAATGATTTTCTCGAAAATTTAACTGATTTAATTTAAGCATAATCCTTTTGGTTTAAAGTTGTATCATTTTGTGGAAAATTCATTTTTTGTTGTTGAAAATTTAACAAACTGAATTTAACTTCAACTGTTTTGTAGAAAATTAAATAAATCAATTTGAAATTTAAATTAAATTATATTGAAATTCAATAACTCAATCAAATGTTGACCAACTACAATGAAAAAAGCTTATTACACAAGAAATTGAACTGACAGATTTTAGGGGCGCATAAGGAATTTCGCATACAGCCTTTTTTTTTAGTTCGACCAGCCCGACAGCTTCCACCTTATTTCATAAAGCGTATTTGTTTCACTGTGACTTTGCACCTTGAAATTTTTATTTTTTGTCCAGGAAAACTTGAAAACCTAAAAAAAAAACGGTTGAAACCCTGCCTCAAAAATTTCTTCTAACAGAATTGCAGCGAAGCATGCACGTGAGCTCATCCACATTCAGCTCGTCTCGACCCACTACTGCATCTTGGAGCCAACCTCCAGATAGTAAGTTCTTATTTCTGAGTATGTAACTCATTACAGGTACGTTAAAAGAAGATTATTCAAGTTCCATAAAACTTACTTTAAATTTAGACTCCTGCCGTCATTTCTAAATTATAATTTAATAATGCGAAAGATAATTAAATAACTAATTTGAGAAATAAATAAAATATTTAAAAACTTCCATAATACGGAACAAACACTTTTTGAAATTAATAAACGTAATCATACTGGAGACGAAGAATACAAAGAAGCTGTAATAAGGACTCTTGATGTGAATTCGGCTTTTTGTTTAAAAAATTACCGTCTGTTGATAGCTATCTGTTTTTTTGTTGTCAACAATGCAAGTGCTAGTTAAAAAAAATGTAGTTGAAATTACATATCATGTAAAGCATTGATATTTTTTTTTAAAGATTTAACTTCATGTTTCAAAATGAAGCTTGTTTTTTGAAAATTAATTTTAGTTTCTTGAAAATACATTATTTAGGGGCATGTGACACAACCAAATACCTATATTACCGACCTCACTTTATCAACGCACTGAATATTTTTTTGAACCTGAACAATTTTTTGTAAATAAATATCCAGCTAAAACTTTAAAAAATATATTGGAGTACAATAAACTACGTTTAGGTACTTCATTTGGGTAGGAACTTCGCTGAAATTTATTTCCAAAAAAATTAAAACTGGGAGCTTTTTTCCCATCTTTTTCTGAATCTCGACATTTTTTTAACGTACGGACTTTTTTTATACATAAAATATCGGCCTCAAACTTTAAAAAATGTAAGAACTGACAGAATACTACGTTAAAGTAAAACATTTAATAATAAAAGATGTAAACAAAATTTCAACTAAATCTCATCCGGTACACAACAAAGGAAAATACGAACTCTGCCGGACAGGACTCTGCTGAATAACATTTTGTTAAAATCTTTTTTTTACATCTTTTATTATTAAATTTTGTACTTCGACGTACTTTTCTGACGGCTTTTTATTTTTTAAAAATTGAGGCCGATATTTTATGTACTATAAAAAAATCTAGCCCAGTGGGCACGAAATTTAACGAGGTCTTTACGACATTGTTACGACATCTTTTCGACAACTTTACAACATCATATGTCCATGTCGTTTCGGTATCTTTGCGATATCTTAAAGACATCGTCAGATCACACGACTCATTTACGATATCGTAAAGACACCTTAACGACACTGACATATGATGTCGTAAGGTTTTCGTAAAGATGTCGTAACGATGTCGTAAAGACGTCACCAAACTTTGTGCCCACTGGGAAACTTACCTTAACGTACTTTATTGTTCTATAATACATTTTCCATAGTTTCAGCTCGATATTTTATTTACAAAAAAAGTTCTTAGGTTAAAAAAAAAATTTATTGAACTGATAAAGTGAGGCCGGTAATATAGGTATTTAGTTTTTTCACATACCTTAAGTTGAGAATTGAACGCTTAGTTTGAAAATTCATTTTTTTTTGTTTATTACAAATTCTAGCTGTTTGGTTAAAAACTTTAATTTTTTTTCTAAGCTATTCTTTTTATATACGAAACTTCTTTGCAGAAAATTAACCTTCTTAAGTTAAAAATGTAACTATTTGGTTCAATTTATGTACATATTTGGTTGTCAACGAACAATTGATTCGCCCGAAATTAAAATCAATTTTTTGGATAATTTTACAATTATTAATTAAAAAGTTATTCTTTTTCAGTTAAAACTTAACTTTTTTGATGAATGACTTGAATGTGTTGAGTATCTGTTATATTCCAACATAAATTATAATTGTAAAAATGTTATATTGTTTTTTAAGTTCTTCTAAATTTGTTGCTGCAATTTATTTTTGTCCTGACAAGCTATATATTTAGTAAAAAATTATCGAAAATATTCCTCAAAATGTGTAAAAGAACTGTGACGAAAATCGCCGTTTTTTTATTTCAAAACTTTCCGCATAAATTTTACAGCATTGTGTTATTGAAATTTCCTACACTAAAAGAAAAAGTAATGTTTTTTCACATTTTAATACGTTTAAGAATAAAATTCATAAATTTTGTAGCGATTTTATTCACTAACTTATTAGTATTGTTCATAAGACACAAACTTACCGTTAAATTAATCATTTATTCTTAAAAATTTGTTCAAAGTAGTTTATTGAAACTTTCAATTCTAACCTCAAAGTTTTCTAACTACTTAGGTAAGTAATGTAATATAGTATCGCATAAATTTAATTTCGAAATAAAAATTAGTAAGTATGCAGTTCAATTTAATATTATTGATTTATATGAAATATTATAAATATTAATAAGATTGTTATTATTGATTTACTTTTTAAGATAAATTAAGTAAATTAACTTTTCTCATAAGAATTTATATTTTCAAGTTAAATATAAAACTGTTTTGAAGAAAATTCATCTTTTTGACTTGAAAACTCAACAGTTTGGTTAACATTTTTTTTATTTCTTGAATAAAAAAATGTTTCATGATTAACGTTTGAACTATTGCCTTAAAAACTCTTCTTTTTGGTTTGAAAATTCATCTTTTAAATTTTCTATTTCATCTTTCCTGAGCAAAAATGCAACTGTGGTTGCAAATTAATCTTGTTAGGTTGAGGCTGTAACAGTTCGATTGAAAATTCATTGTTTTTTTTCAATTCATTCGACTGCTTTCAATAATTAATTAAAATCCTTTTTGGTTGATATATTAACTTTTATATTTTTTTCGTCAGAATTTACTTTTTTGGTTAACCTAATACTTCAATTCTTTAACAAATTCTCGAATTTTAAAATAAAAAAAGACTAACTTTCTACCAAGATGGTTAATTCCGAGCAAAAAATATAATAGTTGATATTTCAAACAAAAAAATGTTTAAATTATAAATTAAACGTTACATGATTTTTTTACCAAATAAGATTTTTTATTAAAAAATCTAAATATTTTAACCAAATTCTTGAATTTTTTACCATAATAATGTCATTTTTAACAAAACAGTTGCATTTTTCTAAAACAAAATGTAATTCATAATTCAAATCATAAATTTTCGAACCACGAAGACGAACTTTCAACAAAAGAGTTGAAATTTAATCAAAACAAATTTTTCAGTCAATAATATTTTCAAACAAATAATAAAATTTGCAACCAAAAAATAATTGAAATTGTTTCAATTCTTTTTTAAGTTTGTGTTTTAACTTTAATTACGATAAATTCTAATTCAAATTTTCATACCAAGCAGTTGCATTTGCAAGTTAATCGATAATAATAATAATAATCTATAATGTTAAATTTCAATGCATACTTACTAATTTTAATAAAAAATTTAATTCATGAGTTATTAGTAAATTACTTAAGCAGTTGGAAAAATTTGAGGTTATAGTTCCAAGTATCAATAAACTACTTTGAACAAATTTTTAAGAATAAATAATCAATTAAACGGTTACCACAATCCATTCTCGCTTTTTAATGTATTATTTTATTATAAGTAAATTGTCCTATTTTATTTTGATAAACCCCATTGGATTTTCCTTGTCCCCGAGTATTAGCTTCTTTGGCCTCCTACTTAAGGATATGACCAAAAATTCGTGTCCCATTTATATTAATTAACAATTAAATTAAGAATGTATTTTTTGCTCTAATCAATCAAATAATGTCTTAGCCACTTATTTTAACGGATTTTGTACAAAAAATTCCAACTCCCCATTTTAAAATTGCGTTTATGTGGGTTAACTTTTTCTAAGTGTCATAGTAATTGTCAGTAATGGTCAGAATAAAAATTAAATTTGCCAGTCTAGAAAAATGTAATTTATGGTTATTTT
This sequence comes from Belonocnema kinseyi, assembly GCF_010883055.1. Lineage (NCBI taxonomy): Eukaryota > Metazoa > Arthropoda > Insecta > Hymenoptera > Cynipidae > Belonocnema > Belonocnema kinseyi. The sequence continues at coordinate 26,584,536 of NC_046666.1, forward strand.
CTTAAAATTAGATCAACCTAAGGACCTATATGAACACAGTATTGAAATAAAATTTATGGATGGATATTGCTACCATGGATGAATCAAATATGAACAATTAGCTGTGCCTCTATAGCTGCATTCACTTCAAAACAACATAAGAATCAAAGAACTACGTAAAAATAATTTGTTGGCTATAAATTCTAAGCGAGTGACTGGCAAACCTACCGCTCGCATACGTGTCCGAAAAGACAAGTATTAGACCAATTTCTCGAGGAAGTAGATTAAACCGATAATCTCGGCATATACAGAGGGCGTTACGAAAGTTTTGCAATACGCGAAACCTATTGGAAAAAGAGAGATTGTCCTTGTCTCATTTGAAAGAGCATCAAAAATTAGGCAGGAAGAGGAAACCTGTTGACTCAGGACTCAGTACAGTCTATGCACGCAGCCCGGAACGATTGAGAAATGGCGTCGTGGATAAAGGAAGAATAATGTAGGATAATTCGAAACAACTTTTCTCGCGGTTTAAGTGTATACCGAAGTTTTGAGGAAATGTCTCCGGTATTGGGCAAGGACAGTCCGTATCACACAACAATTTTCGGATGATACAAACAGTTCGAAAGGGGAAATTTCGGTCTCGCGGACAACTTGCGCTCAGGTCGACCGCCGGAAGTGGTGACATTGGAAAACATTGCGTCTGTGAATAATCTACTGAATGATAATAGAAGAATCACGTACCGGCAGGTAGAGCAAATGTTACACATTAGTGCACTAGCAGTCCATCGAATTCTTCATTAACATTTATATGCTAGGAAGTTTTGTACTCTATGGGTACCACATGCTTTGACCGAGGAGCAAATGGCAGCGAGAGTAACGTGGTGCCAAAAAATGCTAAAAAGATTTGAATCGGGGTCTTCTCGGGATGTAAATAGTATTATGACAGACGACGAAACCTGGCTGTATTGTTACGACGTTCGAACAAAATCAAAAAACAATATCTGGCTGTTTCAGGATGAGGATGCTTCAGTGTAGGTGCGGAAGTCTCGATCTGTAAACAAAATAATGATTGCAGTATTCTTTGGGAAACGCGACAATATGGATAGGGTCGTACTGGAAAACTAGCGTAGAGTCACCTCTTCCTGGTACGCTCAGGTATATTACCCCAAGTCATAAACCAACCCAAAAACATCAGGCCGAAATATCGACTCAGCACCTGGCTATTCCACCACGATAATGCACCGGCTCACAGAGCGAATGTCGCGGTAGCTATTTTAGTCCAATCTGGAATATTGAAGCTCACCTTTCTTACAGTCCAGATCTTCTTCCCTGTGACTTTTGTTTGTTTCCGGAAGTAAAAAAAACGACTAAAAGGGCGTCGATTTACTAACGAAACTGACCTTTTGACGACGTGGAACGAAGCGTGTGCAGACCTTCCAGAAGAAAAGTGGCAGGGTTGGTTCGATGACTGGTTTTGACATATGGACAAGTATATTCTCTGCTGTGTAAAGTACTTCAAAAAACTATAAAGGGTTCGTCTGTATTGCAAAACTTTCGCAGCGCCCTATGCAAATGTGAATTCAAAAACCTGTCTGTGCGCGACTAGCTTTGCTAGCAAGTCTGGGCACGCCTAGGGCACGCGCCTTTTATTTTTTTTTTACTTTCCAGGCATTTGAGCATAAAACTTCAATAGGTAATCTTCAAATCAACGATGACTGTCATTTCATGATTGAGAAGTCTCTTTTCTTAAAGATTCTTCAACTTTTATAATTGGATTATATGGAATGACAAAAAATGCGTAACGAGGCATAATACAGTCTGTCAAGTTAAAGCGTGGGTGGCTTTACTCGCAGTCGGTAAGGTGTATCGACATGATTTTGGTGTCAAAATATTAAGAAGAGCTCCCTCT
>NC_046666.1:26586523-26587892 GCF_010883055.1 Belonocnema kinseyi
CGATTGTCGCCAAAACCTTTTTCTTCGTTCTTATCGTTCTCCTTTATCTTGTACAAACTTTAAGTAAAGATTAAAAAAATAATTTACCTAAGTTGCTGGAAACATTTTCTGTTGGTTTTATTAAAAATTTTCAATACTTGTGAATGAAGAGCGGATTGAAGCTACTGTGACGTTAGTTCAACTGTTTAATAGAAGCTTTCAAACCAAAATGTTTAAATATAGGCGATTTAAGAGTTTAAACAATCCCAGTAGAGAGGCTATTTGTATCTTAATTTTTCAATTCTCCATTAAAAAATCTTAAATTTTGATGATTTAATATTAAATTTTCTTCTTTTAGAACAATTAGAATTAAAAACTTGACATTTGATTTCCGAAACCATCAAAAGTCAACAATTTTAATGTACAAATCTTCAAATTTCAAGAGATTTCATTTGTACTTTTTCGAAATTTAAATTGTCAGTCTTTTAAATTAAAGGGTTTTTTATTTTGAGAATTTAGAATTACAAATTAGGTAAGTTTGTAGTTTTACAAATAAAAAATTCTATAATTTTCACAACTTTTATTTGAAATTTCTTAAGTTTGAAATTCTCAGAATTGATAACTTTGACTCATATTTAAAATCATTAAAATATAAGAATTTCAGTTTAAATATCTTCAAGATCAAGTAGTTGTCGATTGTAACTCTTGCATAATACATATCGTTCAATTGTCATTATTTTAAAATTTAAGAGTTCTTGGTTTTGATAATCTGCAATAACAAATCCTTTAATTTAAGTTACCTACTTTCAAAATTACTTCTCTTTGGAAGTTTTAAAATGGAAAATTGCAATTAATACCACTAAAAACATTCTGTTATCTGTGTTTAAATGTTCATTTCTGTTTTTATTTCTAGTTCTTGCTTGCATAAAATCTTATATTAAAATGAAAGATGCAAGTTACTGAAAGTCAATAGAAATTAAATTTAATTTTAAATTTAATTAAAGAGGAGGTAGATATTTTAATATTCATTCAAATGTATGATTAGTTATTATATTTGATAGCACTTTTAATTGAAACATTCATTTCATTTTGATAATTACTCCTAATAATAATTATATTCAATAATAACAATAACAATTATTCTTTTTCAATGGTATTACATAAAATTATACTCACTGATTAAATTAAATGAGAACAAAAATGAATTGAAATTGTTCCCGTGCAATAGGACCAAAATCGTTTACAATAAATATGTATAGAGAAAGAAATCTGCTTTAGAATACAACAAACTTTTCACTGAAATCTATACTTCATATTTTAATTACAAAAATTTATTTTAATCTTAATACGCTTACCTTCTATTTGAGTTGAATTGTTATAGTTCAAGTAA
>NC_046666.1:26587992-26594944 GCF_010883055.1 Belonocnema kinseyi
TGACGAACGACGATGATTTTCCCATGTACTTTGCAGCTTGATTGTGAGACAATTTGGGACCTTTTGGGTGGGAACAAAGGAACACAGCCTCGAAGCGCGAGGAGCTCTTCTTAATATTTTGACACCAAAATCATGTCGATACACCTTACCGACTGCGAGTAAAGCCACCCACGCTTTAACTTGACAGACCGTAAAAGTAAATACCCGTCGAAAACATGTGTATTGGCAGTTGATGTGCTGTGAATACTAGCAAAAATCTTCTCTGCTGGTACCGGCAAAATAGTTCCCTGCCGTTTCACTGTTACATAAAGTTATTCTATATTATTGCATTTTTATCATTTTCTTTATAGGGGTTTGACCAAAATTTTAAGTGTTACCAGTTCAAGAGGTGCCTTGACGCACGCACAAGATGTTGGAGATGGTTTGAGCAACATTATTTCCGTAATCGATCAAAGTGGTGCTTTTCTGGCCGCACGATGGATCAAAAAGGGGCGGGAGGTTTGCTTAATATTACTTATGTAAGCTGCATGGCACGATACTACAAGGGTATATTTGAAGTAGATTTAAGAATCTGGGACCAATTTTTCGTTTTTCAACGGTGGACATCAAAGGTATTTTGCAAATTTGATGCGCGCAGAGGACTGAGATTTGCTTAGTGCCTCCGGCAAATAAAAATAAAAATTCTCGTGTTGAATCTAGTTCCCGCCTTTCCGTTGCTGTCTCGAATTGTCCTAGAACCTGGTTGGAAACTTCGGATGCTTCCAGAGCCAGAGATGCCTGTAGTTCATTTTCCCTAGGCTTTGGGAATGAACCTCGTAGCCTTGGTCTTCACTAGTCATCCTTATGTGGGAGGAAATCCTCACTCAGATATTTTGCTTAATTACAAGCTTCAATTGGGCCGCCCCTGCATCCCTTTTCGTTTTGGCGCCATGGAGCCATCCAGAGGAGTACCTTTACGATGTTCGCATAAGAAAATACGTGTGCAGAATACTTGAAACGATTCACGCACGAGCCGTCCGAGCACACACACAAACACAGAGTGCCAACTAATCGCCTGCGATCCGTCACGTTGCTGTTGTGCGAGCTGGTTGCATACCGTTCACCTATCGGTGAACGTTCTACAAAATGCATTTGTCAAAATGACAAAATGACAATTGTCTACAAAATACACATAAAAAACTACGAAGCACGTCAGAGATTTTCGTGACATTAACTAATAATACTTTCTAAAACAGCTTTGAATACCGGCTTTTTTGGACAATTTCAAACACTACACTCTCTCCATGAACACATAAATATTAGCAACGTCGCATACTTCTGCTTCTCGAGTGGCTTTCCGATAGGTGAACGCTGTGTGGCCAGCTCACACCGTAGCAGCGCAAGAGATCGCACGTGATTGGTTGGCGCTCTGTGTGTTTGGGCACGGACGGCTCGTGCATGAGCCGCTTGCAGTATACAGAACACGTTTTTTCTTGTGCGACCACATTTAGCGCGACCCGGAAGGACTTCTGCTTTATTTGTCTTTCATGTAATAACGTAGATTCATTGATAAACTGTTTGTTGAGGTAAGGTCACCTTTGTTATCCGGAAGGTTGGAATTCTTCGCGGATCCTCGTGTCCTCAAAGTTGGACTTTAATACTGAAAATATGAGGGGGTTTTTTTGCTGTTCTTTTAAAATGAATGACATGAGGACCCTACCGACACTCTAAGGTCTCCGTTTTTTATAACCTACTGCATTTTCGGCTTCGTTTACGTGCGCTAGACTCCATTTTGGCCTCGAGACTAAGGCAACTTCTATACTGTGGTTTCAAGCATGGTTATTAGCAAAAATTAGCATCTAGGAATTTAATTAAGCTGATTGAAATTGAGTGAAGTGAGTAATTTTTTTTGTAAGATGCGAATATCCCTGGGTTATCGGCAGAACGGCTTAGCACCGCGTAAATTTATCTTTTTCTTTTCTTTTATGGTTTTGGAAATGTTTTTAATGAGATTTTGCCAGAAAATCGAATGTTTTCTTTTAATTTGAGATTAATTTAGCCTGATGACAAAACTAACTAGTCTTCACTAGAACAACATTTTCATTTTGTTTTACAATGAATTGTAAACGTTAATCTTATTACCTGTAGCATTTCTTAATTTACGAGTAAGATGACGTCATAGTGACACCCTGACTTTTTTCATCCAGCTCATTCATTCCCTATATCAACAACTTTAACCAAAGGGCTGAAGCCATCCCGGGAAGAAACCTGGTCCAAGCTCAGTTGATCGCGATTTGTGTATTCGGTTGGCTCATGTGCACCTGGCGCCTAACAAACCCTTAAGAAAATCTACTATTATTTTAGTTACTAGTCAAAGGCTATCTGCAGGCCCCCACTAGATACTTATAACAGACAGGGATTTAAAGAAAATGATTTCAGTGACCCATCAAAAAGGTTAGCCTTTCCAACCCGACAAAATGTAAGAAAGGGGTGAAGTTTCGACCAACAGTATTTCTGTGACCAGTTAAAGGCGTGCCCCCCCCCCCACCACCGGCGAAACTTTGGAAAGTTGTATGGATTTTACAAAAATTATTTCTTTCGCTAGTCAAAGGGTGCCTTTAAGCCCAATGACTTGTTGGAAAGGAGTACGTATCTGACCAACATTATTTATGTGACCAATCACATTGGTCCCTTCCTGCCCCCCACGAGAAATAGGAATGCTTAGTATTTAATACTTTTTTAATGTTCAACTAACATTTTTTCAGTAACAATTCAAAGATTTGACCCTCATAATAAAATAACTATTAGGTTATTACATTAGCACAAGATTTCTGATAGTGCCTTTGGTATGCTGAACATTTTTTTTTTCATCGTTACCGGCAGGCAACTCTTTTTTTGCCACCGGCATGAAACTTTTTTGCCGGTATCGGCTGTTTATCCACTCCGTTATATATTATCTTGAAAATTTTCTTTTTTTTCATATAAAATTAATCTTCTTGATAGGAAAATAATTATTTTTAGGTAAAAATGCAACTGTTGGATTGAAAAATAATCTAGCCACGATGAAAATTTAATTATTTTTCAAAAAAATTTATTTTTAGATTGAAAATTCAAATTTTGTGTTCAATATTGAACTTATCTGTTGGATAATTCAACTGCCTACTAAATTTTTGCCTGAACAAATAAAATATTTGGATCAACTATTATTTTGAAATGTTAAATATATCAGAAAAAATTTAATTATCGTCCCTTTTGTCTAAAAGTTGAACTAATTAGTTTTTAATGCTAATTTTAATATAAAAATTAATTTTTGTAAATTGAAAATTCATCTTTCTTATGGAAAATCGTTTTTGATTTTTTCTGGATGCTAAGCAAATTATTTAACACAAAGATAAAATTGTTCTCTATCGTTACTTTCTTTTATTTTCATCATTCTTATTTGACAATTTATTTACCAGTTCAGCACTATGAGGAAGCAACAGTGACAAGGAATTTTCACAGAAATAAGGTCAAAGTAAAACAAAGGTAAATTTTTTTAATTACTGAACATAATTTTTACGTGGCTCACACATGGTACATATTAGAAGAGAGGATATTTCGAAACCAATAATTACGTGGAAAGCATTTGAGAAAATAAAAGAATATTTGAATAAAATATCTGGAAAATGTTTAATATACATTTTCAACATATTTCGATTGAATATTAATAAAATAATTAAATTTCTTAGCCTTTTGGGAACTAAAACATTTCAAATTAATAAAAGAAATTTGTCTTTCAATACAATTTTTCAAATTTTCATGTCAGGTGACTTGCAAATTAAGTTACTTTATACAAAAAGCCTGCTTTTTTCTTCAAATTGCCCACGCATTGAAAAATTAGTAACTGAAACAGCGATATTTATCCTTAATCTCATAAATTCCGTCGCGGAAATAAAACAATGATATTGAAAAAATCTTTCGAAAAGAGATTTTTCTGTTAATTTTTTTCAAGGATCATAGTTATTTCACAATTTTGAAGATTTTAAGCATCTAATCTCAACAAGAAAGTAGAATTACTTACAGAAATTTATTCTTATTTTTAGAAAATTTAACTATTCCATTATTAGAAATTAATCTTTTTTGTTAAAAAATCATCTTTTAGATTAATTATTATTATTTTTCGATTGAATTCAACTGTTTTTTATTTAAACTCAAAGTATTGTTTGGTAGAAGTATTATCTATTACATTTGTTGTTGAGAATTGGTATTTATTGGTTAAAGATTCTACTGCCTGGTTGAAATTTTTGAAATAATTTTTAGAAAATTCATTTTTTACTGTTGAAAATTTGTCATTTAAGTTGAAAATTCATGTTCTTAAGTTGACGGTTTAACTTTTTTGTGAAAATTGCACCTTTCGCCTTGAAATTTTAAAAGTTGTGTTGAAAATTATTATTTAAAAAATTTTTTTTTTTGAAAAATGGCATTTTCGGGTTAAAAATTGAACTGCTTTATAGATTTCCTTGAAAATTGATGTATTATTTTAAAAATGCATAATTTTTTGGTAAACATTCATTCAGCTCTTGGGTCAAAAATGAATATTTTTCTATTGATAATTGTACTACTTAGTTAAACTATTCTATTAAAAAATTTATATTCACTTTAGCTTGAAAATTTAATTTAATTGTTTTGCTATAAATTAATTCTTTATTTTTTGGTTGAAAAATAATGTTTGTATCTACAAATTAACCTATTGTATTTTTGATCTAAACTGCATACTCTAAAAGTTAAACATTCTAATATTTGATAGAGAATTTATTTATTTGGATAAAAATTCGTTTCTTGGTTTCAAAAATTAATCTTGCTTGTTCAAAATTCACCTGTTTAGAACGGAATTTATATGTCTGTTTCAAAAATCACTTTTTTTTGGATAAAGCAATCTCGTTGAAAATTTTTTTTTTCTGATAAAACATATTTTCTTCAGCTATTCATTGGAGGATTCCATTTTTAGTACAAGAAATCGGTTTTAAATAAAAATTCAACTATTCAGTTTAAAGCTTACTTTTGTTGTATAAAAAATCATTTAATTGGTTAAGGATTTAACTATCTGGTTAAAAATCCTTTTTTCGACGTTTAATCCAACTGGTAAAAATTTGTTTAATTCAACTGCTTTGTTAAAAATTAAATTTCTGTTATTCCAAATTCATTTTTTTGGGTTAAAAATTTATCTATTGTATTGAAAAAGCAATATATATTTCGACTTAAAATCAAAGGAGTTTAAAAGGTTTAATATTGAGTTCAATATGGTTTTTGCTTGAATTATTTTTCAAAGAATTAATTCCCTTACTATTCCCCTTTTTTTGGAAATTCGCCCTGCTTCCTCTGTTCAAAAAGTTGTTAGGCTATAAATGCAATTGTTTGTTTGCTATTTTTTAAATAATGAAATTATTCTGTTTGGAAATCGCATTATTTGGAAGAATTTACCATTATAATTAAATCCGACCGATTTTTTTAAATTTCTTTTTGTTAGCAGTACCATCTATTATGATTTTTGTAAGAAATTAAAGTTTTTGAGAAACAGTGCAAGTATTTGTTTCAAGGTTTAACTTTTTATTAAAGGATTAAGTTTGCGGTATTGAATATTTATTATTGTAGTTATAAATTCTTGACTAAAATTTTTTTCTTCGTTAGAATTTAACTTCTTTAAAAACGTTGGTCTTCTTTGATAGAAAGTTCGAGGTCCGTCCACTCAGCGCCGCCACCAAGTAAAATTATAAAATGGAATACGCCATAATTTTTTGATTTTTTTGCTACTTTTATGCTAAAAAAAATTTTGTTTGCTCTTTAAACTTCGGAGAAAAGGGTGGCGGCGCTAGCAGGGCGTCCACTCAGCGCCGCCACCTACAAAAACTCACTAAAAATGATTATAATGCGATAAAAGATAAGTAAAGATTTTTTCGATTTTTTTTTGCTGTATGATGACATATATTACGTTTTCCAAGATACTACCCCTAAGTCTCACAAAACTACCCCATGTGATCAAAAACGTTTTCAAAATGGGAAAACTACTCTCAAAAATGTGAAAATTTTTCAGGGCTTCAAATTAATCACATGACACTTGAAAATTTCGCCCTCTTTATAATTTCCCCAAAACTACCCTTCCGCGTGAACGTATGCAGCAGAACATTTATATGCATGAAAAAAGCATTAAAAATAATCACACTTAGAAGAAACTGTTAGCTAAAATTTTTTTTCTCTTTTTTTGCTCTCCGATAATATATAATACGTTTCCCAAAAACTACCCCTAAGTCATAAATACACTACCCACGTCATCAAAAACGCTTTAAGAGTTGGAAAACCACCTTGAACAATGCAAAAATGATTTAGGACTCCAAATTAATAACATGAAATTTGCAAATTTGTCTCTCATAATATTTTCCCCCGAAAAACTACCATTCCACGTGAACGTATACAGAGGAACATATATATCTATGAAAAAGCATAAAAAATAATACAACTTAGAAAACAATGTAAGTCGATATTTTGTTGCTTTTTTTTGGTCTTTGATAATATATAATACGTTCCCCAAAAACTACCCCTAAGTCATACATACTCTCTCTTCGTCATCGAAAAAGTTTACAAGTTGGAAAACCACCTTGAACAATGTAAATAATGATTTAGAACTCCAAATTAATTACATGACACTTGAAAATTTCCCCCTCTTTATAATTTTCCCGACAAAACTACCCTTCCAGGTGAACGTATACAGGGGAACATTTATATCTATGAAAAAAGAATAAAAAATAATACAACTTAGAAAGCTTTGTTAGTCGATATTTTTTTGCTCTTTTTTTGCTGTTCGATAATATACAAGACATTACCCAAAAACTACCCCTAAGTCATACATACCTTCCCCTCATCATAAAAAATGTTTTAAAAGTTGGAAAACCACCTTGAACAATGCAAAAATGATTTAGAACTCCAAATTAATTACATA
>NC_046666.1:26595044-26595969 GCF_010883055.1 Belonocnema kinseyi
TTAATAAAACTTAGAAAACACTGTTAGCCGATATTTTTTTTCTTTTTTGCTCTATGATAATATACATTGCGTTTCCATAAAACTACCCTTCCGCGTGAACGTATGAACCAAACCACACACACACATATATATATACATACATACATGCATGCATGCATATTAAGTTTGATTATTTTTTATGCTTTTTTCATACATATATATGTTCCGCTGCATAGGTTTAGGTGGGAGGGTAGTTTCAGGGAAATTATAAAGGGGGCGAAATTTTAAAATGGCATGTGATTAATTTTAGGCCTCAAAACATGTTCACATTGTTGAAGGTAGTTTTCCCATTTTGAAAACGTTTTTGATCACGGTGGGTAGTTGTGTGAGACTTAGAGGTGGTTTTTTTGGGAACGTGTTATATATTATCGAAGAGCAAAAAAAGAGCGACAAAATATCGACGAACAGTGTTTTCTAAGTTGTATTATTTTTTATGCTTTTTTCATACATATATATGTTCTGCTGCCTAGATTCACGTGGAAGGGTAGTTTTTCAGGAAAGTATGAAAAGGGAAAAATTTTGATGTGCAGTGTAATCAATTTAGATTCTAAATTATTTTTTCATTGTTCAAGGTGGTTTTGCAACTCTTCAAACGTTTCTTATCACGAGTAGAGGGTATAAATGACTTGGGGGTAGTTTTTGGGTAACGTATTGCATATTATCGAAAAGCAAAAAAAGAGCAACAAAATATCAACTAAAAGTGTTTTCTAAGTTGTATTATTTTTTTATAATTTTTTAATACATGTATATGTTCTCCTGCATAGATTCAAGTGGAAGGGTAGTTTTTCATGAAAGTATGAAAAGGGGGAAATTTTGAAGTGCTATGTAATTAATTTAGAGTTCTAAATCATTTTTGCATTGTTCAAAGTGGTTTTCCAACATTTAA
>NC_046666.1:26595979-26665859 GCF_010883055.1 Belonocnema kinseyi
TATATGTCATCATTCAGCAAAAAAAAGCAAAAAAATCTCCACTTATCGTTCATCGCATTATCAGTGAACGGACCTGAAAGTTCGTTCTTTTGGTTGATGATTAGTTCCTTGTTAATTGAATTGATTGATGTACTGTATCTAACCTTCTACACTTTTTCTAAAAAATCAACTATTAGGTTTTAAATGAAACTGTTGGGCATGAAATTACTTCTTTCCAAATTAAAGTAATTTTAAAAGATATGTTCATTTTATAGTTCATTAAATTGGCAAATTAACAGAATTTCTGAAACAACACGGAAAGGTGCAAACATAAAACTTAAAGAGATTTTCTCTTTTATAATAATGATAATAATAATAATAAAAAAATCTCGCCCACTTTTCATTTATTCTTTTTCAACAAATTTAGAAAATTTCCGTTATTTCATCAATTTTGTAGATTCGAAAATTAAGATGTCTTTGACAATTAGCAGTCCAACAATGATTGACAACATTTTTTCGGGTGTTAGTAGAAAGGAGAGAGACCAAGGTCTATTAAGCGCTGTTTTCGATTTCCGTAGTTTTTACGAACTCATACGACTTTCTATAACTTTTATCACGTGAGTACCCCCATTGAAATCTTTCATTCTCCTAATGAATTTCCCGGGCATATATATATCGATTGAAATGACCCGGAATCATCAGTTGCTTGTAACGACATCTGAAAAGAAAAATGAAAATCTCTCTTAGAACTCTGCTTCCTGGCTTCGTGGTTTTCATCCATGTTTGTGGTAAGTTTGTTCACTATAATACAAATCTTAAAAAAGGTTGGAGAAGGATGGTGTAAAAGAAGCGAATAATAGTGATTGTGGTAAGTGGCCGTAGTATGGAGAGCGATAGTGGGGATGGAAAGTACATGGGAGGATTGAGGAAACGCTGCAAAATGCTGAAATGAGATGGAAGAATGGGATGCGAAGTGAAGCGGTTGAGGAGTATGATGTGCAATAAAGGGAGGAGTGAAGAATAATGGTGGAAGGGTATGGAAAAGTAGAAAGTAGTCAGGAAATTTTCACGTTCCATAATTAAAAAAGAATTTATATGAAAAAAAGGACTTGCATGATTTAAAAAAATTAAAATTATATTATCTGTTCTTTATTATGACACAGTGGCGTAGCTAGGGTGAGGCGAAGGGGGCCGCTGCCCCGGGCGCAAACGCTTGGGGCGGCAAAACGATCTTTGAAATGAATGCAGATTTGAGAATTATGGACGGCAAATTATTTTTGGCCCCGGGCGGAAAATTTCGTAGCCTCGCCACTGTTATGACAAAAATATTATTAGTTTAATTGAATAAAGTTACAGACTTATAAAAAGTAAGTATTTTATCAATTGTTTTTGTTAACGAATTTTTTTCTCACTGTTGCTTTTTCCATTTTTTTTATAAATAGTTAAATTTTAATTAATTCAGAATCAAGATCACCCTTGGAACTATTCTTGCTGCCGTGGTGTTTTTTATAAATTTTTGTGGTAAATTTGAACACTATAATACAAATCTTGAAAATGATTGGAGATGGATAATGTGAAAGGAGGTGAATATTAGAGAATGTGGAGGCTGACGGAAGTGGGGAGAGGGATAGTGGGGAGAGCGATAGTGGATGGAGGGATAGTTAAATATGGATAGTGGAGAGAACGACAGTGAAGAGAAGCATGGAGTGTGATACTGGCGAGTGGCATAGATGTGAAGAAAGGGGCAGGAAGGGATTGAGTAAACTCAGTGGTTTTCAGAATTACGTGAATTACTAATTATTTATCCATTTTTGTGTTAATGATTTTTTTTCTGTCACATTTCCAAATAATTGAATAAACAGTTGCATTTTAACAAATCAATTCTTGGGTTTTCCAAAATAATTTTCTGCAATTTCAATGTTTTTTTAGAAATAAGTGAACAATTTTCGTACTTATTTTTTTAATGGCCTTTTTAAGAGAGTCTTTTGGCGATTTCCCCATAAAAAAATTTACTTTCAAAATCAGAAACAGTAGATTTATAGAGAAATTTTTCTACAAAAGAATGAGTAAACATTATTAAACTTTTAAAATGTTTCAAAAATTGGTAAAACGCGAAACGGAGAAAAAATTTCAATTACAAAAGTCTTAGTTAATCTAAAAATGATTCGTAAGTTTTTAATGTTTCAAGTAATCATAATCCATTTTGTGTGAAAGTTCATCATCAGTATTATCTTCTAAGTCATTACATCATTTTTAAAATAACTTTTTTTTTATATTTGTTTTTCTTTCACAGCCACCTTAAGTAATTTGAATTTAAAAGGTTTTTGAAATTTATTTTTTATAGTGTGTATTTTTTTTGAAGATTCAATTGCTTTGTTAAACTTTTTTTTAAAGTAAGATTCTCACCTGACATATCAGCTTATCCATTACTAATTGAAAATTAATCGTTTTTATTTTGTCTCAAATTTCACTATTAAATTTTTGAACTTTAACACAGGACCACGAAATAAAATCGGAAAGTCCTTAGACCAAATAAAGTGGACTGTTCATTTTCGAGTGCGCTGATGACGAATCCGTGGCCCCTGTGACCGCTGCACGTCAAGATCAAGGTCACTTAAAGATCAACTTTTTTTATTTAAGAGATATCATCTTTTTGAGCTCAGATTCTAAAAAAACGGGAAATTGTACGTTTAGATATGTTCTTACCAGGGGTCCCCGTGATCTCTAGAGGTCACATGAAGGTCAATAACATTTTTTGGAACTTCTGAACCTATTAGCTTGTCATGGTTTGTTCATATCGAGGTAATGATCTTTACAAAATTCGTTCTCTGGTGTGCTGATCAAGAATCCGTAGCCCCTATGATCCCGTCATGTCATAATCAAGGTCATTTGGAGGTCAACTTCATTAATTCGAGAGATTTTATATTCTTTACCTCAGATTCTGAAAGAGCAGCAAATTCTATGTTCGAACATATTTTTACCCATGGGTCCCAGAGAACTCTAGTGGTCATATGAAGGTCAAAAACATTCTTTATAGTATGGAGGTGAAATCGATCATTTGAAATTTCCTAAAAAGTATGTCGTCACAGCAGTTGGAAACATAATAAAAAATATTCGCAATTAGATTCACATCCTGCTGCAGAAACTGCTGCAATTCTAGTTCAATTCTCCTTCAATCGCGCGTGCAGTAAATTAAGACCTTGACACCTGGGTAATTTTTCACTTTTAGTCACAGCTATATATTGGCGGGTAACTCAGTTCAGAAAATCTAAAGAATGTATTTGAACTTCATGCGACCTCTAGAGGTCACTGAGACCAGTGGATAAAAATATTTCCCAACGTGAAATTTCCCGCTATTTTAGAATCTGAGCTAAAAAGGGTAATATCTCTTAAATGAACGAAGTTGATCTTCAAATGACCTTGATCCAGACGTACTATAGGGGCAATAGGGGCTAAGGATACGTGATTAACACACTCGAAAACGTATTTTGTAAAGATCATTGCCTCGATATGAGCAAACCATGACAAGCTACTGGGTTTATAAGTTCTAAAGAATGTTTTTGAACTTCATGTGACCTCTAGAGCTCACGGGCCTTCGTTTTTTAAAACATATCTGAAGCTAAAATTTACCCTTCTTTCATAATATGAGCTCAAAAAGAACATATCTAACAAATTAACGAAGTTGCACTTAAAATGACCTTCATCCTGAATCGTAGGGGTCATAGGGGCCATGATTTCGTGATGAGCGGATCTCAAAATTTATAGCCCACTTGAATGGGTCGCAGGACTTTTCAATTTTATTTTGTTGTCCTGTGTAATTGATCTTTTTTGGTAGATTATTAAACTACTTGGTTTGATGTAAAACTACTTTGTTAAATATTTATCAAGGTGGTTAAAGAATAAACTATTCTATTCAAAATTAATTTTTTTTAATTAAAATCAATTTGCTTTAACTGAAGATATTCGCATCTTTGTTATTAGTTTCCACTTGATTATTTCTAGTTGAAAATTTCAATAATTCGAAGAACCACGGACCCCGCGCTCCCCGCGCACGGGCCTGTTATACCAACCTGCGGCGCGCCATAAATTCTCGGAAGGGCAATAAAAAGGAGCGCTATTAAAGGGTATCGCTGTGATTGGTTAAAATTGTTTTGTTCGGGCTGTTTGGGAACGATTCCCTTTTATCTTTTACAACTAATAATTTTTATTATTCTTGATTAATTATCCACAATTTTTACATTAATTATAATCATCATAAATTACTATAAACTTCATATTTTTTTATAAATTTATGTACATTAAAGAAGTGTATGGAAATTTTATGGAAATTTATAGGAATTCACGGTAAATTACTGAAATTTATAGAAAGTCTATATTGTCAAAATATATTCACATAATCGAAATTTGAAAACTTCGGTCTTTTTTAATATAGACTAACTTTGACATTGCATTTCGTCTCTATTTTTTTGTGACCAGGAAAAAACTTGTTGGGTTGCGTTAAAAAAATTCTACCATAAAATCCCTATATTATGTCTTACAGCTGGAACTGATCCGCCGCCACGTGGAACTGGAACATCACGAGACCGGGATCCTAGACAAGTTAATCCATTATCAAATCAGGCTGCGATACAACAACAAGTCGTGCATGGTATACCAGCTCCTGGCCAACAACGTAAGTATATTATAATTTTTTTTAAATAATAAAAAATAGCCCGGATTGAGACAAAATAAAAATTTTATTTCTGATAATAAAACAGATAAGTCTTTATTATTAAAAAAAAACAATTTTTTAATATTAGTTTAACTCTCACTCACGCAGTTAAATTTTCAATTTAAAAATATAAATTTTTAATAAAAGGGTTAAACTTTTAACAAAAGAAGAATTTAATTTTCATCGAAAAAAGATTGTACATTGCCTTTTCAAGTCTATAAAGATATGATCAAAGGAAAATAGAATAGTTAAGTTGTAATTTAATAAAATTTATTTTTAATATAAAATCTTCATTTTAAATGAAAAATAGGACTTAAACCAAATATATTAACATTTTACCAATATAGAATCTTTTTTAACAAAATACACGAATCTTTTACCAAATATTTTTATTTTTTCTGGAGTTGTCAACCTAATATTGTATTTTTAAACAAAAGGGTTAATTGTTTACAAAAAGACACATTTTCAACAAATAAATTAATTTTTAACTGAAAGATATCAATTTACAACTAAAAATAAAATATAATAATTTTCAGGCTGATGTAGAATTTTTCAAGAAAATAGAATAGTTGAGTTTTCAACCAAACACATTAATTTTCTTCCGAAAAGTACAATTTTCCACCGAAAAAATATATTTTCTATCCAAAATATTAAACCCCTATGATAAAAATTTGACAACAAATTTAGTTAAATTTATCTTAAGAAAGTAACTTTACAAAAATAATAATCTTATTTTCAACCGGAACAATAAATTTTCCAGAAAATATTTTAATAATGAATGGAATTTAAAAAATTAAATAAAATTATTTTTTTTAATTTTCGAGCAAATAGTACAATTTTCAGCTAAAGAAGATTGAAATGCAAGCAAAGATGACATAATTAGATTTTTTATTTAAAAATTCAATTTAAAATATGAAACTAGTTTCCAAGCCAAAGCAATGAATTTTTAAATAAAAAGAGTAAATTTCTACCACAAAGATTAATTTCTTACAACATACATGAATTGTCAACCAAATAGTTGAATTTTCAACTAAATAAGATAAATTTTCAATGAAACATACAATAGTTAGATATACAGTAAATAAAATTATTTTTGAAATTATCTAACAAAATAGTTTAATTTTGAAGAAAAAAGACGATTTCGCGGATAAAATATTCATTTTACATTCAAATTATCCATGATACGAAAGAACGAAAATGAATAAAAATAGGGTATAGAAATAATTAATACGATTTTCTTATTAATAAGTTTTTTATAGGATACGTAATTTTTGTTTTATTTGTCACAAACAACATTAAAAGTAAAACAATAAATTTTTGTCCAAACGACACAAGCTAATAAAAAATCGAATGCTCTTTAGTTTCGAAAAATATTTCTAAGGCGGTTTAACATAATGAGTCAAATTCATGGTGGTCATTCCAGGTAATAAATAAAATTAGATATTATTTATTTTATTTATATCTGTAAGCTAAAGTAATTTATTAATTTATTTAATTTGTTTAAAAATTATTGTATACCCTTTTTTCAAATCTGTCATTCTTAAATTTTAAATTTTTAACTTTTTAACATTAGGAAAGAGAAAAGCAAATCAATTTGTGTGTTTAGCCCATATTTAAGGTTCAAGAAATTGCAATCTCATTGTTTTGAACGAAGTTAAATCTATGCAGCAATCTGATTCTTTTGTTAACATACCTATTTATCATATTTTTTATTTCGAAAACCTTATTTGATATTAGAACTCACATCCCTTAATAAATTCACATATTTTCACAAAATTAATGTTCATTTGATAGGCAGGTAGAAAATAATAATATTCAATGAAATAAATAAATAAGAATATTTTTGTTAATAAAATGGAAAGTTTCCATCATAAGCTTTACTGTTTTTTCTTTAAATAAGAACTGCATTAATCGGACCCAAAAAAATTCAAATATTTTTGGATAGAAGATTATTATTTTTACTTAAAAATTTGAGTATCATATTTTTATACGGAATTCATCTCATAAAAAAATATATTATTTGGTTAAACATTCATGTACATATTTTGTTTGCCAGTTGTCTTTTTGGTGGATTAAGCTAACATTTTCAATCAGAATAGTTGAACTCTGAAGCTGAGAATATTCACTTTTAATCAAACAGTTGCATTTTTACTCAAGAAATATTGAATTTTAACCAGAACAGCATCATTTTTAAATCCAAAAGAAAAATTAAAGAAATTTAATTTTCGTTCAAAAGAGACTTAAATTTATCATGTCAAAATACAAAAATAAGTTTTAAACAAAAAGTGAATTTTCTACGAAACAGTTAAATTTTTAACCAAACCTAATGACTATTAAGCAAAATTCCTGAATTTTTAATAAAAAAAAAATAGAATTTTTCCTATGAAAGATACAATCTCTACTTTCAGTTAAAAGGTAAGATAAAAAATAATTCAATTGAAGTTGTTTGACAAAAAAGGGCCACAAAGTTTGTACCAATCATTTTGTGATGAAATGTGTATTTAAAATAGTAAATTTTTAAGATTTACAATTTAAAGTTCTAGAATTTTAAAGAATGTTAATAAAAATTCTTAAATCTTGACAATAGTCAGTTCGAAAGTTTTTAATTTGATAGATTCGCAATTAAAATTCTTATAATTTTAGAATTACAAATTATTCAATTCCGAAAAATGTCATTTTGAAGTTATGTGATATTAGGATAGTCCAAAAATGTATGCAAAAATTTTTTTCACACTAGAGGATAAGTCACCCCGTCAAAGTTTTAATTTCCGGGAAAATAAAATGGGTAATTTTATTTTGAAATAAAAATATTAACACGTTCCACCGGGTACTTCAAAATTATATTTAACTAACATGAAGAAATTTGAGATTTTTCAAAAACTGAACTCTTACCTCAGAGTTTCATTTGTATGTGACAAGTTTTTTAGGGTTTAAAGGGGAAAAATGAGGGATAAGAATAACTAATCATGAAAATAAGAAATAACAATTTCTAATTATTTAAATTAATATAAATCATTCAAATAATTATTTATTTACAAAAAAGTAAAAAATAATCGTATTAAAAAAAACGTAAAAGCTGATCGTGTTTTCAAGTATACATTTTGTTTTAAACACTATGTTATGATCTGAATAATTAATTATTGTTTACTTTAAAATTTCTTTTAAAATTGATCCAGAGAGATCCAGGATTTTTTTTAGTTGATACCTATGTTACTTTTTCTTGAGTATATGCATAATTTTGATAAATTTCTTTCAATGTTTCAAAAATTTTCATTTGTTTGAATAATTTAAATTTGCTTAAACAGTTTTTTGACAACTTTGAAGAAATTAAATATGATAGAATACATAAAATTATTGTTCTGACTCCATAGTGTATAAAAGGAACAGGTGAACCATAATGCTAAATTATTTTGAGAAGAAGCAAATTTTTTTCGAAAAACGCTGTGTCATTGTTTAAAAAATTTCAACTTATTAAAGCAGTTCTCTATTGAAAAAGTGAAATATTCCATTGAGAAATAATTAACGTAAGATATAAGAAACGAATTCATTTAATTACAATAAATAGTAAAGCGCAAGATGTATTGTAACCACTTACTTCTAGTAGGATTAAATAATAAAAGTTAATTGAATAACCGGATTTAAATGTAATGATGAAAAATAGAAAATAGGAGCTTCTTATGGAGAAAGAATTAGATTATCTTTGGAATAATACAATTTTATTCAAAATACCTGAGCTATCCTACCATACATTTATCTTAAATCCCTACTCTAGTAGAATACATATCTATTCGGATTATTCGTAGGAAAATCAAAAATATAATCTTAAATTAATGACACAGTGATATTTTATAGAAAAACTATTACCTGCTTTTAAGGGAAATAATTTGATACTTTTTAAATTACACTCTATAGCAGGGCTCACCAAAAGGCAGCCATTGGCTGCATTGGCTGCCAGTGGCAGTCAAAAGACTAGGTCAAACTGGCCCTAACAAATCTTGTCATTCGACTGGTTTCTAGCCCTTCACGGTCATTATACCTCCCGCCGCGTCGGGCTTGAAAGCCATTATCCTTTCCAAAAATGAAATACAATTAGAAAAAAATATATCAGCGTTTGACTTAATAATATAAAAATAAATATAAACTTCTTATTGAATAATAGTTATATATTTCACACAATTGATATAATATGTGATGATAAAATGTTTAGATGATATTGTTCAAATTTCTTTAATAAATATTTATTGAAATATGCTATAGCTATAATATGACTATGTTATCTGTTAATACTAAATGATTAATAGGTAGTTTCAAAAATAAAAAGAAACATTAATATAATGCTTGAAATGTGGAAGAATTAAGCAATTACTATATATTATTGCAAGTTTTATAATAATTACCGAAAATATTTTTATATAAAAATATGGCATATTTCATTATTTCTTGAATGAAATAATAAGAATAAGAAAAATTTAAATGGATAATTGTCAAATTCTACAACTCAAATTCTAGTTTACTTGAACTACAAAAATTCAACTCAAATCGAAGGTAAGCATATTAAGATTAAAATAAATTTTTGTATTTAAAATATGAAGTATAGATTTCAGTGAAACGTATTTTTTATTCTAAAGCAGATTTCTTTCTCTATACATATTTATTGTAAACGATTTTGGTCCTATTGCACGGGAACAATTTCAATTCATTTTTGTTCTCATTTAATTTTATCAGTAAGTATAATTTTATGTAATACCATTGAAAAAGAATAATTGTTATTGTTATTAGTAAATATAATTATTATTAGGAGTAATTATCAAAATGAAATGAATGTTTCAATTAAAAGTGCTATCAAATATAATAACTAATCATACATTTGAATGAATATTAAAATATCTACCTCCTCTTTAATTAAATTTTAATTTAAATTCAATTTCAATTGACTTTCAGTAACTTGCATCTTTCATTTTAATATAAGATTTTATGCAAGCAAGAACGAGAAATAAAGACAGAAATGAACATTTAAACACAGATAACGGAATGTTTTTAGTGGTATTAATTGCAATTTTCAATTTTAAAACTTCCAAAGAGAAGAAATTTTGAAAGTAGGTAACTTAAATTAAAGGATTTTTTATTGCAGATTATCAAAACCAAAAACTCTTCAATTTTAAGATAATGACAATTGAACGATATGTAGTGTGCAAGAGTTAGAAGCGACAACTACTTGATCTTGAAGATATTTAAACTGAAATCCTTATATTTTAATGATTTTAAACATGAGTCAAAGTTATCAATTCTGAAAATTCCAAACTTAAGGAATTTCAAATAAAAATTGTGAAAATTATACAATTTTTAATTGTAAAACTAAAAACTTACCTAATTTGTCATTCTAAATTCTCAAAATAAAAAAACCCTTTAATTTAAAAGACTGACAATTTAAATTTCGAAAAAGTACAAATGAAATCTCTTGAAATTTGAAGATTCATAAATTAAAATTGTTGACTTTTGATGGTTTCGGAAATTAAAAATCAAGTTTTTAATTCTAACTGTTCTGAAAAGAAGAAAATTTGATATTAAATCATCAAAATTTAAGAATTTTTAATGGAGAGTTTAAAAAATTAAGAATTCATAAATTTGAATAGATTTACGACTCAATGGTCTACTCTCTAAATATAAATCAGTGAAATTTCACAGATTGTGAGTGAAATTTCACTGAAACAAATAGCCTCTCTACTGGAATTGTTTAAATTCTTATATCGCCAATATTTAAACATTTTTGTATGAAAGCTTTGAAGTTTGAAAGCTTCTATTAAACAGTTGAACTAACGTCACAGTAGCTTCAATCCGCTCTTCATTCACAAGTATTCAAAATTTTTAATAAAACCAACACAAAATCTTTCCAGCAACTTAGGTAAATTATTTTATAATCTTAACTTAAAGTTTGTACAAGATAAAGGAGAACGATAATAACGAAGAAAAAGGTTTTGGCGACAATCGTTTCTCTCTTTTTTTTTAATGAATTTTCATTCAAAATTTTTCAAATTTTTCCTCCTTTTTAAAACTTTTATGACAGCTTCAATTTGCAGGTAAATTTGATTCACTTTCTCAATTAAAAATAAAATTGAAATTGGAAATTAAATGTATTGAAAATTCGAGTAAAAAGGTTCAGTTCCCGGCGTGAATGAACGACGACGAGACGTAATTTACCCTGACCGTAACCCTTCGCTCGATTCCTGGAAAACGAAGAAAAAAATGACAGAAAAAATTGGTGGCAGCCATGCACTTGTCGTGGCAGCCAACACCTGCTTGAAGTGGCGAGCTCTGCTCTATAGGAAAGGTCGTTGACACTTTCTTCTCTCAAGTGTAAGCCTTTTTACAATCGGCACCTCATATTTTCAGAAGGTTAATCCCTTATGTAATAAAATGAGGCTATGACTCTGTATATAATTCATGGGGAACTCCCAACTAAATATGATTGCTAGTTATGCGTTCTTTGGTTTTTATATGACCTGTCGCTCAGGGCTTAATCCCTAAGTATGAAAAGATACTACTTCAAGGGGTTACAGTTAGAAGGCCGAAAAAGCGAATATTCCAGAATTTTTTCTGAGAAAACTTTTAAATTTATTGATCTAAAAATTTGTGCATATATTATAGTATCTTTTAACTTTATTTTAAGACTTAGTATTAGTAAAATCTTTATTTGGAAAGGAGCTACAGCTGATCTCCGGGAGCTCCTCTCAAAAAAGACATTTTGCGGTGACCACTATATCTCTGAACTGGATAATCTGAAATTAAAAAACCAAACAGATTTCGTTAAAGTAATGGTAAATCTATTAATTCATTAATGAAATAAGCAAAATAATTTTCTTTTTACAAAATGGCGGTTTCTCAAAAATAAAAATGGATTTTTGACCAAAATTTCGGCCTTTAATTGTTCATAAAAAAAAAATATTATTCGGCGAGAAAAAATCTTTGATTAATTACTACAAAATATATTTAAGAAGCTCGTGTTATAATTTGAGACTAATCGCTTTAGCCGTTTTCGAGTAATGTTAGTCACCGACTTTGAAAACACCATTTTCAGAAAAACGCGTTTAAAGTTTGAAAAGCACTTTATATAGGATAACAATTTTTTTCATCTTACATGGAGTCGTCTATTCCAGGACCATATAATACACCCTCCGCCGCTTCAGCAGCTTCTAATAACTCGAGCTGATGTTGTCTGCGGGACATTCTTCCATCTCGGGTGCTCTCACGCGCTCTGAGATCGGAAATGTTCACGCGCTGCTTATCTTCTTTTTCGGCATATGAATGCGCATTGGGCCTTTTCAAATTTGCGTGTAACTTCAAAAATATTCACCGGAACGATATGAAATTTTCTGTGTGTATTCTTAAATATATGTACATTGAGAAAATGAAATTAAAAAAAATCGATTTTTTGAAAATTCTAACTGTATATAACTCCTTAAGACGCCTCGATGGCGTGGCGAGGGTCTGAGGGTAATCGGTCTAACGGTCGCTCTATTATCCCGCCTACACAGGGGGCCGGAAATGCCAGGGCGAGTGTCTACGAGCCTTCACTAAAATCTTTCTACCGACATTAGATGGCAAAAGCCCGACTCGCACAATGACCTGCTAAGGTGACCCCCACCATTGCATCCAGCGCGTTACACCTCGCTTGCCTTTTCTCGCCTGGGATTATATCTTCGAAGGCTGGCGTACCTGAGATATTGAAGGATTCCCCACAACAAAATGAAGCTGTTGTCCCTTTTGGTACCATTTTAGAAATTTCCCAGGGAGTTTATAACTCTAAAATTCGAAGATTATAAAAATCTTTCATAAAATTGAAATTGTTTCAACTTTTTATTTTCTACGTTTTAGTATATTTCTTGTTAAAAACTAATTTACTTAGTTCAAAATTAATTTCTGCCGAGGAAAACGTAACTAGTTTGTAGAGAATTAGTTGTGTTTTGATTGAAACTTAATCTTCTTGGATGACAATTCAAGTTTGTAGTTAAAAATTAATTTGATTGCAAATTCAAATATTTTAAGTTTGAAAATTAGTTTTTTTTTCAAAAATTGATTTTTAAACTTATAATTAAACTATTTTATTGATGTTTGCACTTTTTTTAGTTGGTAGAAGATTATTTTTCTTGGTGGAAACTTCACACAAATATTTAGATTAAACTATTTCATTCAAAATTCAACTATTTTCTTGAATTGAAAATCTACATTTTTATTAAAAATTCGTATTTAAGAAGATTTCAAAAGATTACCAAAATTTTATCGAAATATCAGAAACTTTTAAGATATTTTTTTATATTGCAGGATTGATTAAGAGTTTATGTGAAAATTTTCAATGATTTTTTTCTATCATAAATTATTTTTTACAGAATTCGTAAAATAGTTTAAAACCAAAAACTAATTTGGAAGATTAAATCAAAATTGAACAATTATCACTTTTGAAAAAAATCGATTAGGTTAAAAGATATTTCGAAGTTTTTAAGCGATTCAAAACTAATTTAAATAGTTCAACAAAAAATATATTTTTGAAGGTCTTGAAAAAAGATTTTGACGTTTTTAAATTATTTTTAAACTTTTCAGATAATAAAAAATATACTTAAGATTCCTGTAAATTTTTAAAATGATTTTTCATTAAGAAAAAATAATTAAAAATGAATGCTTAACAATATTTCAAAACAAATTTTGATGTATAAATAACAATTGAACAATTATTTATATGTGGAAACTCAAAATAAAAAGGATTTAACTTCTAATTTAAAAATTGTTCATGAAAAAAATGTAATCTTTAAGTTTCATTGCTTTAGACTGAAAATTGCTTAAAATGATATAATTGAAAAAATTGCAGATCTTTCTTTTTGCAAATAAATTTTACAAAAATCAAACAGGTATTTGAAATATTCTTAAAATTTTCTATATGAATCATATTATAACCTCATTAGATTTTGAAGTGGTAAATATTAGAAAAAACTTCGTGTTTCTACTATTATTCTAAGATAATATTGTTATAAATAATAAATTGTTCAAACAATTTTGTTTTTTGACATTATTTAATCATAACCACATTAGATTTTAAAGTGAAAAATATTTTTTTTAAACTTCGAATTTTTAGCATTATTTCAAGATGATATTGTTATGAATAATAATTTGTTTAAACAATTTTGTTTTTTGACATGATTTAATTTTTTTAAGTTAATGCCTTTTCGTAACTATTCGTAACTATTTCATTGAAAATTGAACTTCTTTACGGAAAGCTTATATTTTGATTAAAAATGCAAATAACTTTTTGGTTGAAGATTCACCTGCTTTGAGCGAGGATTTAGCTTATTTACTAAAAATTGGTTCGTTTTTATTATATCCAGCTGTTTTTGATTTGAATTAATAATATTTTCTTGCTTAAAATATCAACTATTACATTTGTCGTTGAGAAATTAGCTTTTTTAGTTTAAAATTAAACTGCTTCTTTAAAAATTGAACTACTTTGTTGATTAATAAAAAAACAGTAGGATTTCACCATACTTCATCGTCTAACGTTATTATTAAATGGCAGAGTGAGGGGGGGGGGTAATGGTACGGATCCTAACAAGAGGAATTTTGAGTTAAAAATATAAATTATCATCAAATATCGTAAAATATAACCATTTCTAGTTTAAGAAACAAATTAGATGAATAAATTTGAAATTTTAAAAATTCAAGTATAAGAAATTCGTTTCTTCCATTCAAATAGCTTGAGATTAAGTTGAATGTCTCGGTTAGTAACAAATGATACGCAGTGCTATTATTCATTCTTATTTTAATTTAGAAACCGAGTTTTTTCTACGTTTAACTGCCCAAAAATTTGTATTTGTTCACAAAATATTTGGTTGCAAACACTATTTACAATAATTTTTTAAATTATTTTTGTGATTAAACGTAATTTTTATATTAATATATGTACATTGAATCAACCTAGTATTAGTTGTACAATATTTTGAAATTCAAAGTAATAAGGTTCATGAATTTTAAACTGAAAACGTTAAAAAAAAATATGTAAAATTATTTTATTTCAAATTAAAAGCATTAATAGTTCCATCAATTTAAATTCATAGAAAACGTTTCCACGAAAATTATTACAGATTGATACATAAGAAATTGCAATCAAATTTCACATTTAAAACGTTAAAAATGGTAGAATTTGCGAAGTTTTCAATTTCCAGTTTAAAGGTCTTCAAAACATAATAAATTTAAATTCTAAGCTTTCCAAATTAGAGTAATATATAGAAATTCTATGAATGAGCATTGCGAATACAAAGGGATTATAAGTACAATGGATACTGGGTACGGGCAAGTGAGGAGTAGCAATGGTGGGGGTACACTGAAGCAGGTAATAGTGCGAGTCGGGCTGTCACCACTTAGATTATGCTATTTTTCTGGAGAATTTTATCTCTCGGTCCAATCTTCTCTCGACGAAACGTGTTCTCTACAGAGTATAGAGGTTTTGAAGCCTCTAAGTCTCTCTTGCACGAATTGTGGAGAGAGCGATTGGCCCTAAATAACTCGACTCTGTTTTAATTGATGGAGTTACAGGGTTTTGGCCTTGAAAGAATTTCGAGAAGCTCGCATACTCGGAGACACTCTAAGATAATAATTTTCTAAGATTTTATTCTGACGCAAAAAGATCGTTTAAAATTGAATCTCTTGTCTTGACAGCTGCAGGGAAGATTATCCCACTGTGCACTCTTAGAGAGAAAACAATTCAAATAAGATTTCAATACTTTGAAATCTTATTTTAAAAGAGCGAATTATCAGACAAGTTCCAGATGTTTTTAGGCTCTGGGCTTCTCTTACTGACTCGCTCCTGCGATCTGTGCTTTTCAGACACAAGATCCAAAAGACTCTTTTTAGGCTGCGCTGCCCTTTTTATAGTCCTTTTTCCAGCGCTTCCTTCTTGATCTTACGTAACGTAGTCAAGGGGGGAGTTGCTGGAGTTTGCGCGATAGAGTTTCTCCTGTGCGATGCTTCCTTTTTAGAAGGATCGCACAGGAGATGATCTTTTTGCCTATTTACAGGCACCCCTTGAAACTCGAGGGTTACCGTATATTTCATAAAATTACTTTATGAGTCAGTTTCTGTTAATTTTTCACGGAATATAAACTTTGATATAAAAATTCAGAAAAAAATTTTCTTCCAATATTAAAAGAAAATTTATAATCAACAATTGATTTATGATGTCGAAATAACATAATACTCGGTAGATACATAATGTAAGATGTTTAGATTCTTAAAATGCAATCATCGAAATTTGGTGCCTTGGTCAAGCTTAACTGACTATACGATTACATTTAAACTATCTTTAGTTTTCAACAATAGAAAATTTTTTGAGTTGGTTCCAAGTTTTATTAAAGAATAATCCCTATATTATATTTTGTAGATGACAATACACGAGTATCGCAGATCGATGCCAATATTGCATTCCTTTTAGCGCAAAGAGCGCATTTGCGTAAGTATATAAAATTTGATTGAATTAAGAAAAAATTGTTGTGGTTTAGAAAAAAATCAAAAACATTGGTCCTTAAAGACCTTTGAACCAAGTTTCGAATTTTAACACTAAAAATACATATTCGTACAGGAAATAAATTTCAAAATTTCTCTTTAAAAAAAAGCTCTATCTTTTTCCTTTTCTTACAAAATTTTACAAAATATTTACAAAAAATTTACAAAATATTTAGGGAATCATAGTCTTTAATCTATTCACATAGCCGATTTTTGAAGGAACAAAAACAATTTAAGAATTGGCTTCTCTTATGCTTTTAATCACTCAAATAATTATTGATAAGCTGTACTTCGAAGGAAAACTGCTTGAGCAAATGGAAATTTTTGAAGAAAATAGAAATTGGTAAAACAGTAAACGAAATGTATTAGAATCAAAATATTCGGTTCATACGTAGCAAACTATGATCTGAAAAGGGGTTTATTTTATTATAAAAATATTGAATAGCATATTAAATTTTTCTTCGACAATTGTCATCAGACTATGACTTTTTGTGGAAAATTAAAATCGAACACAAATTTTAAGAGATTCGTGACAAGCGAGTGCTCAAAAATAATTTTTGATTCAACAAAAAAGTTATTTTTTTTGTTTGTAATTTTTAGAAATGCCATTTTTAACGGTTTTCAGATTTATAAGAAAAGGCATTAAATCAGTGTAAGAATAGTGTGTCCACATTTATACCTATAAAAATTCTCCCTTCCATTTTTAGCGGTCGATAACCCCTTCGCCCTTTCCAAATTTGTTTGTTTTAGGGAAAAATTAATTCCAGATTTTTTTCAAACATTATTAAGTGCCCCCGAGCTTTTGACATTATGACAAGGGTTTTAAAGAAAAAAGCTCAGTTTTCGGAAAAATGTAAGAAAATAAGTACAGTTTATTAATTTTTTGTAAACTAAAGCTTAAAAGCTTCTTAGTGAATGTTCAAGGAATATTTCACAATCAATAACTTTTAATGTTGAGGCCCCCAACCCCCTTGTTTTGTGTCCGGAAATGCTCTACAAAATGCAAAATATTATTTCTCTGTATATAATGTTGATCATTTTCAATAATAATATTTCAAACATAAATTAACATATTTCACAATCTGAAGGAAGAAAAAATTATTTAAATTAATCAAAAATGTTTAAACAATTGGCAAATATCCTGAAAAAATTAATTTTTCAATTCGTTAGTTGTGTCCTTAACTTGAAAAAAACTCGGAAGAAATAGTTTAAACGAAAAAAAATGGTTTAAATAGTTAACTTCCAAATATGTTAAGTTTGAAATATCATTATTGAAATTCATCAACTGTATCATTTATCCCGAAAAATGATGACTTTCTTATTTACAGGTGAGACAAAGATTATTTAAACAAACAGTAATTGTCTAAAAAATATTAATTAGTGTGAAAATAATTGCGAATTTTAAGCTTTTTGTGACAAAAAAAATACAATTTATTATTGTAAATGCAAATTAATAAACTAAAGTAATTTTTTGGGGATTTGCAAAGTTGGATTAAGACTTATAAAGAAGAAATGCAATTTAACACTTTTTAAAACAAAAACCGCTATCTTATAGAATAATTTAAAGACAAAATTATTAAAAATAATACTTAATTGCATGAAAAATTATGTTTGTCAACTTGAATTATTAGCACACACTGATTCAAAAGTTGAAAATGGGTTTGAAGATTCGGAAAAGCCTGACTTTTTTGGATTTTGAAGCACATTGTAAAAGCTTGGCACCTTCAAGAGCCCAGATGATAAGGACGATTAGTTTAACAGAATATTCCGGGTTCAATCGTTGCAACTCCCTTATAACGTCTCGATACCCCTCTTTCTTTTCATTCTCCTTGGCTATCATGTTTTTGTCACCTGGTGCCGAAAATTCGATAACGAACATGGTTCGCTTCTCGAAGTCAAGAAGAACCATGTCAGGCCTCGAGTGAGCAACAGAAACAATTGTCGAGAATATAAAGTTCCAGTCTATGCGGCACTTTCCATTCTCGACATTTGACTCGATTTTCCTAGGAGCATTTAAAGGAGCGATATTAAGGTTAATTAAGGTTAATATATATTGCTGGATTATACACTTTGCCTATGATACATATATTATATCTTACAGATGTACTTCATCAGACAGCGCTAATGCTTCAAGCCCGCATAGGGGATACACGTAGCTTTGTAGAAGCTACAGGTAAGTATATTTTAATCATACAAGTACATATGTGTCATCATACATTTTTATATAAAAAAAAGTTTTGGATGCAAAACAATATCTAAATTTTATTTTCTAACCGCCAATAAATTCTGCTCGCTGAACGGCGTTGGACCCTAAAGACCTTTGAAGCAAGTTTTGAATTTGAAATTAAAAAGTATATATTCTTATAGGAAAATCAATTGCACATTTTCTCTGGGCGAAAAGTTCCTAGCTTTACCCGTTTTCAAAATAAATCTGGAAAACCCGTTTCTTCAAAAACAAATTGCTTTTAAAAAATTTCTGAAAATTTCGGATGTCCTCAACTTTGAACTTAACATGAAAAGTCAAAATTCGAAACGACAGCTCCAATGTGGATCGAATATCCAATAATAATGTTGAAAAATGCTATTGTGTGTTTCAACTCATTATTATGTCAATAGACAATAAAATGTCAAAATAAAATAATACTCTCAATATACATAATGCAGGGTTTCTAGATTCCCAAAATATAGTAATTGAAATATGGTACCTCGGTTAACTTTAACTGAGTTTGGTATTACATTAAAGTCATCTTCAGTTTAAATAATAGCAAATGTTATGGATTATTTAAAAAAATTATTAAATAAGAATCCCTATATTATATCTTACAGGTATAGATCCAATTGCATTAGTTGAACAAATCGACGACACACTAGCACAGTTGTATTTGCATAGACAGCAGATGCGTAAGTATATAATAATTTCTTCAACTAAAAAAAAATTTCTGTGATTTAGAAAAAAATTGAAATTGTGAGCCCATGAAGACATTATGAAACAACTTTCTAATTTTAATTTGACAAACACTCTTTCTTAAAGTTGATCCATAAAAATGTCACTTTCGCCTAATGGCTCTAGTGCCACAAACTCTTTTTTTAAACATCCACCGCTTTAGTTTAAAAATAAACTTTTTTTTTTGGAAATTCAATTATTGTGTAGAACATTCGTTTATTTTTCTTCTAGTTTGAAATGAATTTTTTTTTGCATATTTTGTGGTTAGAAATTGATCTTTTTAGTAAAAAATTTGACTTCTTTGCTAGATAACTTATATTTTTGGTTCGGTTGAAACTTCACTTCTCTTGGTAGAAAATTAATTAATCTTCTTGGTTAAAAACTTTTTTCTAATGTCAATTATCTATTTTTTTCGTATAACTTAAATTCTTTTGTTGAACCCTTATAATATTTGGTTCGTGATTCAACTATTTGATTGAAAAATGAGTTATGAATTGCGCAATTCCAGTTTTCTGTTAAAATTTTGACCAGGTTTTGTATCACTCTTCTCTGTTTTGTTAAGCATTTTTCTATTTTTAAAAAAGCTCTTGCTTTTGAATTCATCCTTTTTCATACATTTTAATGGCGCATAAGGAATTTTGCATACGACCTTCTTTTTAGGTCTACAAGACCGACATCTTCCATCTTGTTTCATTTAATGTATTTTTTCACTGCGAACAGAAGATAAATGGAAATATGTATTTTTTCCAGGAAAACTTGGAAAATTAGAAAAAAACTCTTGACACCCTGACTCCAAAATGTTCGGTTACTTCAAAAAAATTTTTTCTGAATGCTACTTTAAAACACTTTAATGATTTAAACATTTTAGGCTGGCATCCAAAGATTTAAAAAAATTCATTGCTATTTTCCAATTATTAACATTTTTTTAAGGTCATTGATACTCATTATTTTCAAAAGAAAGAATATAACCGTGAATTAATTTTTATTTTTTATCTTCATGTCAAAACACCTTGCTCCAATTGTATGGAATCCAGTAGAATTTCCTTTAAATTAATTCATTTTTAATTCTTCTTGTTGCATGTCACGTCTCGCGACATTTCCGTGTCAGTATCAGTATTAAAAATTAAAATTTGATTTATTTCCATTTCTTCTTACAGAATTGCAGCGAAGCATGCACCCGAGCCCTTCCAGGACCAGCTCGCCTCAATCCACAGCTGCATCCTCGAGTAACCCTCCAGAAGGTAAGTTATTATTTTTAGGTATGTAACTCGTTACCAGTCCGTTGAAAAACTAAGTGAAATTAAATTTCATAAACGAAATTCAAGAATTTAAGAAATTCAAGGAATTTACGGAATCCAATGAATTTAAAGAATTCGAGAATTCATGGCATTCACTGAATTCATGGAATTAACGGAATGCACGGAAATGATAGAATTCCAGGAATTCGTTGAATTCGTGGATTTCACGTAATTCAATCAATTCGCGAAATTTAAATACTTCGTGAAATTCGAGAAAATGTTTGAATTCATGGAATTCACGAAACGCCAGGAATTAATGGAATTCACGAAATTCCAGGAATTCATGGAATTCACGAAATTGCAGGAATTCATGAGATTCAATGAGTTAATGTAATTAAATAATCTCATGAAATTCTTAGAGCGTTTGGAATTCATGGACTTCCGCGAATTCCATGAATTTCATGAATCCCAAGAATTGCTTTAATTTCTTGAATGTCATGTATCCCCTGGATTCCATGAGTTTCCTGAATTCCAAAGATTCCATTCCATTTCGTGAATTTGGTGAATTCCTGGAATCCCACGAATTCATTGTATTCTATTGATTCTGCAAATTTAATGAATGTCATAAATTTCGCGAATTCCTTTTCCTCCATGAATTCTGCGAATTCCATGATTTTCATAAATCCCCTTAATGCACTGAATTACGTGAATTCTAGCGATTCCGTTAATTCTTGAAATTCCTTCAATTTTATGAATTCCGCGAATTCTATATATTCCATAAATCCCATGTATTCCGTTGATTCCTTAAATTTCGTAAACTCCATGAATTGCTCAAATGCCTTGAATTAAATTAATTCCGAAAATTTAATAAGTTTCATGCATTTGTTTATTTCTTTGATTTCTTTTAATTCTGTTAATTCCTTGAACATCGTAAATGGCACAATTTACTAAAAATAGCTTGAAGGACCTTAAATTACCTTGAATTACCTTTCGCGAATTACTTTAAATAACATAATTCTTCTAATTTCGAGATTCCCATGAATTGCGTGAATCCCTTGAATTTTATAAATTCGCTGAATTCTATAAACTTCGTAAATTTCTTGAATTTTCGCAAATTTCATAGATTTCGTTCGTTTCCATAAATTCCATAACTTCCGATAATGTCGCGAATTCCATGGATTTCATTATTTTCGAGAATTCCTTGAATTCTGTAAATCCCGTGAATTTATTGTGCACAATTTTTGTCTTGCACATGCTCCAATACATGGATTGGAATGCTGGACGGTGACTTCATGATTTACAAAAAAAAATGTTGACTGCAAAAATGCGTTCTCTGTTAACAGGAGCTTGTTCAAAATTTAAAAAAAATCAAACTTCCAGTCTAGATAATGTTTATTAACGGCTTGTTTTCTTTGTAGAATTAGGTCCACCTGATGATGGCCTACTATTTAAAAATAGTATTGAAATAAGATTGAAGGATAGATTTAGCTACCACGGATCCATCCAATATGAACCACGATCAGTACCCCCCTGGCTGCATGGTACAGGGATTAGAGATATAAGAATCCAGGAACTACGTAGAAATAATTTTTTGGCTTTGATAATGACATCAGACGTACATGGAGAGTCATATGTCTTGCATAATCAATCTGTAAATCGTAAGCGTGTGACTAGAAAAATTACCGCCCGTATACGTATCGGAGAAGACAAGTATTATGTAGCTAAATCTTTCAAAGTTTATTCTCTCCAATATCATATCCATGGTGTCGGCCTTGAATCTCGTGAAGGTTATTATCCAGAAATAAACTACTTATATATTAGTGTGCCAGAAACTAGAGGAGCCGTTGTCTATAAAGCTAAACTAATTGAGGCAAGTGAACCACTCAAAAGGTTATCGTAGACAACTATGCTTTATAAATTATTTTTATTTACATTTTTTTGAGCAATGTTTTTAATTTTCCGTCTTGAAATGTAGATTTGCCATGAAAAATTATGCTTGTTACATCTACCTACATTTTTATTTTGTTATTGAAGACAGAAAAATAAATAAATTCGTTTTTTTTATACGACTATACTGAAAGGGTTTTTATTACTCCAATTTATTGACGAAATAGCTCAAACTGATAATCTGAGCATATAAATCTGCATTTAAAAATCTTTCTGCCACGCTAATACATTCTCATCGACTATTGCGCGCGCAGCTCACTTTGCTCGTAAGTTTAAGCGCGCCGAGGGAGCGCGTCTTTTATCTTTTTAATTGCCCCACATTTAAGGGTAGAACTTTCAAGAATAAAGGTCAGATCATATCTTTCTTTTAGGTGAACAACTATTGCTTTCTTCTTTTTTTAGTAGCTTGTGTTGTTTTTCCCCAAATTTTATTTGTTAAATTTAAATGTAGCTTTTTATGAATTACACAAAAACTACGCTTTAAACTAAAAAGTAATTATTAACGAATTTGTAGATATATTCGCTAAATCCGTTATTTCGGACCCATGAAGACCCAGAAAAATGTTTGTTAGAATCGGAACAACAAAATTTGTCAGAATTCATATAATTAAATCAAATGAATTTTTCGCCTCAATTGAAAAATGTTTAAACAAATGTTTAAACAAATGTACAATACGCAGCAGTACTACAAAGTGCCCATAGGCCTGTTATAGCGCTGCCGGCGGTTTCCA
Organism: Belonocnema kinseyi; assembly: GCF_010883055.1. Classification (NCBI taxonomy): domain Eukaryota; kingdom Metazoa; phylum Arthropoda; class Insecta; order Hymenoptera; family Cynipidae; genus Belonocnema; species Belonocnema kinseyi. The sequence continues at coordinate 26,619,074 of NC_046666.1, forward strand.
AGTAACTAACCTCCAATCTAAATTAATTGACCCGGTGCTTGATTTGATGGCCGTGGTATTTTTTCAACGTTTTCGTATTCTAAAGGTTCTGATTCACTGTAAATTCATACATTAATTAAAAAATGGACGCAAGGAACCGTTCTTAAATTGTCAACGCTAGTATACCTGATCGCCGTTAGAAAAATTTCGGTGGTCAGGGTCAGTCTGTAAATTGCTTCGTAGCGCGCGGGTTTGAATGTTTACTCGTCTTACTTTTATATAACTGGTTTGTTTAATGTAGCCTTTTGCTAGAAGGCAGGAACTTTGACACTCCTTTGTTAATAAAATAAACCTTATTTTTTCGTACTAAACAAATAATGAAGTGACTCAGTGACCTTCTTTGACCATTACACTCAATCCTGTTATGAATTTTGCTTCCTTTAGGGCTATTCGTTATTATATTTAGTCCTTCGAGCCGGATAAGGGCTTTACCGAGCGGATTGCAGTGTTCTTTGCCGGATTAAGGTGACTAATGTGAGTTGTTTAAAAGTTCATCGTAATATAAGTTCTGTGAAAGTAAATAAATGCAGGGATTTCGAGTATCTTATTGCGAAATCGCAAGGTGCCAGTGTTGTAAAGGCAATTCTTGGCGATCGATACCTGACGTCACAAGAAGACGTCCCGCGCTTTCGGAAACAGGTGCCTCGTGACTCTCGCTCGTACGATGTGTATCCCTACGCCGGTGCGTGCCCCATTCTCTGTATTGATCGGCATACTATCACTGTTCACAATTCGTTTCACAGAATGCCAGTTTTGCGATACTACGTGCTTCCCCATACTCTACGTTTGGTTAGTCTTTGAAAAATTTTGAACAGCAGACACTTTAAACGTGTTTTTTAATTTTAATCGAATTTTAGTCACTTATTTGTGAATCTAATTTCTGTAAGTGATTTGACTTTATACAATTTTATTTTTTACTTGGGAATAGTTAATCCTTTAAGGCCATGTGACGAGAGAGTCACGTGACCAAACCTGGTCTTCAATTTTTCTTTCCCAACTTACGTCTAAACGAAATGAGGTATCGCTGTGAAAGTTTGGAAATTGAGAGAGGAGGTAATAAAGTCCATGTCATTGCTTAACTCCAGTGGAAATTTTTAGAAAATTTTTTTTTTTAAAGAAAGTACCAGTGGAAGATTTCTTTCCCAACTTACGTCCACGCGGAATGAAATATCGTGTTAAAAATTTAGAACGATAAATAGAAGGCATAAAGCAATTTGGAATAAAGGAAAGAAATTTTATTCTGTAAACATGTGTATTGTTGTTCATAATGTACCATTAGGACTTAGAAAACTATATATACTTCCATAATAATTTTTTTGAGTATTTATTGTTTAATTCCTTTAAGCTACCATCAATTTCCATAGCATGTAGGGCAGGGGGGATGAACTGATAACCGAACAGCTCGGTTGTAGTAACCAAACTGTTCAATTACTGCAATCGAACTGTTCGGGTACTGTAACCGAACAGTTCGGTTGATGTAACTGAACAGTTCGGTTGGTGTAACCGAACAGTTCGGTTGGTGTAACCGATCAGTTCGGTTGGTGTAACCGAACAGTTCGGTTATGGGTACTGATCTTAAGTGAGCAGTTTGGTTACTTCAACCGAACTGTTCGGTTAAAGTGACCAAACTTGGCACAACCGAACCAGTTCGGTTACAGCAACCCATGAGTATGGTCAGTCCATAGGCAACCCGACAGTTCGGTTGGAAGAACCCAACTTCTAGTTGCCGCAACCGAACCTTTCTTTGCGTGTTGAAACCATAAGTATCTTGAGTTTCGAACATATATGACATGCTTTACTACCACAATTGCATCAGCAAAGTTAAGCTCAGTTTTTCGGTCTTTTGGGTGTTAATGGGTTAAACATTTAATTCATTCGTCTAAACAGATTCCAAAATAATATTTTATAGTTTTAAAGGTGTTACGTGTGAATTCTTTTAACTCAATTATATCTCATTTTAATTATCTACCACAACCACCCAGATCAAAAACAATCGATCATCAACTCCCTTGTATACAGCAGAGTCTCCACAAAAAATAAGGATAACTAGAAAAAGGAATTTCTAAATGTTTAACAAATCTTAACAAAGAATTATTATAAAAACAAATAAATTCTTGAAGCTATAAAAAATACACGAAAAAAAAAGTCAACACATCTTATGAAAGAAAAAGGGAGAACAATGACCACCGTCCTACCCTACATCGAAAGTTTCACAGAACAAATAGGAAGAATTCTCAACAGACGCAACATCCAGACCATATTTAAGCCAACTGCGAAAATAGGACAACTTTTAAGTAGCCGTAAATACAAAAAGGAATGTCTTAGTGATCCGGGGAATATAAAATGTCTTGCTCTTGTGGTAAAGTCTATATTAGAGAAATCGGAAGAGCGGTGAATCAACGTATAAAGGAACATGAAAGTAAAGTCAGGCTAAACAATTTCAAGCAATCAGAACTAACTGAACATCATATTAAAACAGGACATAACATTTCATTTCACGAAACAACCCTAATCGCAAAAACACTATATTTCTCTGAGAAACCATAGAAAAGAAATTGTTATCTTAAAACGCCCTAATGTCAGCAATAGGTACATTAGATATAATTACAATCCGACTTGGCTTTCCGTCCTCCCTAGTTATTTAAGCAAGACTTGATTAGAAAATCAGGTGCAATAGCTCTCCACAGTGGGACACTCTGACTGATCGCAGGCATCGTAGAGTACTTATATGAGAGAAACATAACCTGAAACCTCAAGATTGAAATCTGGAATTTTATATCATGTTCTATTGTCGAAAGTTTCGAGCTCATCCATTTATAAATCATCATTATGCTACGTCCCAAGCAAATAGGCGAGGGTAGTATGAAAATCTGAAAAGAGAGAGACCAGGCTGCTGATTATGTCAGGTTGGTAAGGTCTGACAATTTATATTTGCTTGTGGGTACGTTGTCACTGATCAGTTCTATGCAAACTGGGTCAATTTCGGTATTAATAAATGAATGTGAGAAAAGTGGATTCATCAAAGGTTTATTATTAAGATTTTAAAAAAGATTACAGTAATCAAATAATAAACTTGCATGAACCTTTCTTTGCAAGAAAGGGCGAAAGAGAGTTGATTTGTCTCATCCGACGGGACTTTAGTTCACAACACAGTAATTCGTTACTAAGTTCTCAAAAGATTGGAATCAACCAATTTGTTTAATATCACAGTCATCATGACTGCCGAAAGACTCAGACTTGAAAATTTGTTACTAGGTTCTCAAAAGACTTGAAGCACGCAATTCGTGTATCATAATTAAATGACTTTGTCCGTAGAAGTGTTTGGAACTAAAGACAATTATCGGAGATGTTCCTGGAGTTTATATACGCTTGCGTCCCCATGCTGGAGGATGTGATTTACAATTGTGAGCACGTATTCGATGGATTTTGACATGGCACGTATTCGTTATATTTTGACATGGCACGTTAGGCAATTGCTCTAGTCAGACACTTTCGGTTACAGTGTGTCTGACCATATACCTCTTATTCCACTAAGTAGGCTACTAGTAATGATGAACTAATGTTTCCAACTAAAAGTTGTTACTTAATTTAAACAAACGTGTGTATTCATACTTCTCATGATTTTGACTTGGTATTGTTTCAAATTATTGAAAGTATAAATAAATTCGTATGACGATTAATAACCTATAGTTGTTTTATAGCGACTTAGTCTAGCATAACAGTTTCTTAATGACCTAATATCGGTATTCTCCGAGTTCTTATCATTTCATAATAATATTGGATTTATCTTGTGATTTCTATATTACCGACCGTAATACAGTTATCATAGTTAGGTTCAAACTGAGAGAGAATCGGTCATGAGCTCGTTTATAATTTTTGGCGTTACGTTTGTTCGCAAGGAATGAGGTAGGTCTCGCCTGGTTTTAAATAGTTAGAGCTACTGGTTTAGAGTGCTCTTCTAACAATTTACTTTTTCCAGGATATAGATAATGCAGGATGCCTAATCGTCAAAATATATTAAAATAATCGAAATTTGGTACGTTGTTTAATATTACCTGACTCTGGAATTACACTTGAATTGTTGAATTTCGATTTAGGAATTCACCTGTTTCAGTAGAATTTTCATTTTTCTCAAACAAAAAAGCAAGTTTTTGGTTTGAAATTGAACAAAGTTGTTCTTTAAATGAAAATTTCACAACTTTTTTAAGGTTTCCTTTCCACAATTCATCTGCTTCAGAAGAAATTCCATCTTTCTTAAATGAAATTCTAATGTTTTTGGATAAAAATGCAACTATTTGGTTGGAAATTCAACCATTTTGTTAAAAAGTCATACTTTTTGTTTAAAAGGTTTAAGGTTTAAAAATAAAAATAAAATGTTTTGGTTATAAAAATTTTACTTTTTTTGTAAATTTGTTTTTTTCTTATCAATTAAAAATATACGTGTTTAAAGTGAAATTTCATCTTTCATTAATAAAGTGAAACTATTAGATTGAAAATTCGGCTTTAAAAAGAAAATTTGTCATTTTTTATAAAAAATTCATCTGGGTTATTACAATTTTTATCTTTCACGGATAAACTGCAAATATTTAGTAGAGAATTTTACAAATTTTTGATAAATAATGCTTTTAGGTTGAAAAAATGCATCTTTTGGATTAAAAGTTCAATTTTTTTTTCGTAAATAAATAAGTGAAAAAAATTATATCTTTGAGCATATAGAACTGCATCTTTTTTAGTTAGCAAACATTTATTTTATTACTTATTCTTAGTGCAAATAATTGAACCTCTTGAGATTAAAATGAGGTGTTCAGTCTAAAGGGGATCCACATAAAAAATACACCTCCGCGACCGAATTTTTAAAACCGTTAAACATTTTTAAAAATTTTGCTATCATTTGTAAGTCTTCATAGTGTTTAATTAAATAATCAAAGTATTTTTATCATTTCATTTTTATAATACATTCACTAGGGGCAAACATGGTAAAAAAATTTCGTGAAATCACATTAAATTAAAGATCTTAAATTTAGTTTACAATTATTTACAATTGATTCAAAATGACAATTATTTCACAATTAAGACAAAATTGTTAAAACACAATTTTGTAATCTTAAGATAAGTATTTTAAAGATTAAAGGTTTCGTAAAGTTTTAATACATTAAAAAAAAGATCATGACTTCAAGTTTATAACTTTTCAGCTTGCTCTTTTAAAATCCCTAAAATTGTGATTCTAGCCTAGAAAATTTGAAATAATTTAATAAATTAAAATTAATTCTAATTTATTCGACTTTAAACTGTAGAATATTCAAAATCAAATTTAAAGAAAAAACATAAATATTGAAAAATGAAACCACTTGAAAGTGGATTTTTAAAAACATTACAAAAATTCGTGTCTTTATAAAAGATGTTTAGGACTTGTTAAGAAGTTTTAAAGAATTCATAAAATATTTGATAAATTTTCGGAAATGCTTCCAAGCTTTTGAATATTTTTTATCTACTTAAAATGTCTGAAATTCCTGATAATACTTGTAAATTAGTCGAAATTATCATAGAAATTTTTTAAATCATTCAAAATGTTTTAAAAAATGCCGTATAATCTTCTATTTTTTCCCAAACGTTTTAGAAACATTTATTTATTCTTAACCTTTGGAGATTTTTTAAAACTCCTAAAGTTTATTTTTAAATCTAAAATTGTTGAACCGCTATGACAAAAGATGAACTTCCTCTACAGAAATAATGTGAACAACCTGTTTCTGAAAGAGATACATTTTCATATCAAGAAATTAATCTCTCTACAAAAAAGTGATTTGTTATTTAATTTTAATCTAAAAAAGATTTTAGTTTGATTTTTCAATACTAAAATATGAGTTTAAAAAAAAAATTAAATCTTCTACGAAATGGTTGTATTTTCAACCAAAAAGAATGACTTTTGCACAAAATTGTTCAATTTTAAACCAAAAAGCTTGCATTTTTATGAACAACGAAAAAGTAGAATGTGCGGTTTACCTCTCTTCTATGCAAAGAATCAAATCAATTCCACAGAATTAGCATTTATTTGATAAGCAGTTACTGAGTAATAATAATATTAAATAAAATAAAGACGAATATTCTCGATAGGGAAATGGAAAGTTTTCATTATGAGTTGTACCGTTTGTCTTGGTTAATGCTTTTTTATTGATTTTACTGTTTTAAACAAGTTTTCAAAATTTGTTTCCTCTTTTAAAGAAGTCATATTTGTTCACCTATTATTTTGAGGAAACATCCATCTTTTTCGCTTTTTTTTCATTTTATGACTTAAACATAAACAGTATTGATAGAAACAAATGAAAAGCTTTAAATATTTTAGGTTAGAAGCTTATTATTTTCAAATTAATTTAAATTTTACAATTTTACTGCCATATTTTTGATTTTCTTAAAAATTTATCGAATTTTTTTTTTTTTGAAAATTCAAGATTCTTTTTAATATATATTTATACAATTACAAATTAATCAAAAACTGATAAGGAATACCCGAATTGTCTATTATTATTTATTCAGTTGCAAAAGATGGTAGAAATTTCTGAAAACTCACAATAATAATCCTGAAGTCGCAAATCTCTAATCTTTGCAGTTAAAGGTGTTTTGAAAAAATTGTACAATAAATATGGTTAAAAACAAAAAGCATTAAATTTGCAATCGCTTTTTGGATACTTGCATGAAGAAAGAGGATCCGTATTATTCCGTATAATACATAAAATGTACAGGAAATGAATACATTTAACTGAGCCTATTTTAAAATCTTCTAAAGTGTCATCCATATTTGCACCGATCATGTTGTAAATCTAAACAATAATTTTCTCGGTTTGATATAAGCGGAATTTCGTGGTTGCTGATTTTTAATTTGTAGGTTGATTAAAAACTTCTTTCATAAAAACACATATATTTTACAGCTAGAAATTTTCAAATACAACGATTGATCCCGCCACCAACATGGCATGGATCTACATTTGACAGTGCTGAAGGTATTCCACGTAAGTTTATTACACTTTTCAAGCTGAAAAAAAATTAGGACGCAAAAAAAATCGAAATTTTATTTCTTCCCCCCCCCCCCCCCCAATAAATTGTTCTCGCTGAACGGCGTTGAACCCCGAATACCTTTGAAACACGATTCAAATTTTTATTTAAAATTACATATTCTTATAGGAAAGTTAATTGCGGATTTGTTCTTTAACAAAATGTTGTAGCTTTTCCCGTTTTCAAAAGACATCCAAAAACTCCACTTTAAAAAAAACTTATTTTTAGAAATTTTTGAAAACGTTGGTATACTTTTTTTTATTCAAAAATTTATTTATTGTGTTTTCCAAATTATTGTTATTTTAATGTATACTAAAATTACAAAATAACATTATACTTTGAAAATACATTATGTAGGATGTCTATATTCTCAAAATATAATCATCGAAATATGATACTTTGGCTTACTTTAACTGATTTTGGGATTACATTTAAGATATCTTTATTTTGGAACAATAGAAAATTGTTGGTATTCTTTGAAAAAAATTATAAGATAGAATCCCGATATTATATTTTACAGGTTTCGGTTTAAGTGAGCCAGCATTCGACCCCGAATTAGCACGGGTGATAATGCTAAGAAACCAGAGAGGTAAGTATGTAATATTTTTTCCAACTAAGAAAAAATTCTTGTGATTTGAAAATAATAAATCAAAATCGTTGACCCTTGAAGACCTTTGAAACAAGTTTCGAATTTTAACTTGAAAAAAAAAATATTTTTTGTTCGTTTTTTCAAATTTACACGAAAAAAGACCTAATATTTACGAATTTATAAAAATTTGTAAAAATTTACGCAATTTGTCGGTGTATGGCAGCACCAATGATCAGCTTCTCCACGATTTCCTGTCTTACCCTATCCGAGCTTCGATGCAGACGTCCTGGTGTCAGCTGGCAGGTGGACGAGCTGAATATCACGCACAAGAAGGGGGGAGGGGGGTAACTCACGTGATTAAGAGAGAGAACACTACCGATTAAAAATTCGTGATACTGCGACTTCTGTATGTAATAAACCAAAATAACACAAGTTAGAATAGAAATCTTGACACAAGTTAGAATAGAAAGTTAGTTAGAAATCTCAGACCTACCTGGATCGCGTAGAGATACGGAGATATATCCGAGGTGGAACCCGCGCGTTACTTAAAATGGTGTCGATAATTAATGCCAGATTGCACATTAAAAAAAATCGTTTGTCTTATCTGACAAAAAGGACGAAAAACTACGGTCTGCTTATTTTTACAGAACCGTGGGTATGCAAAGGTTATGATGAACTACTAGGACGGTGTTAAATAATTATTATTCCACTACTCCCCCTCCCTAGACAGACTCATATCGTGGTAGGGGACTAGAAGTTTTGCGGAAAACTTTCCTACCAATTTTCCGTCTTTCGTCCTTAACTCGTATACTAAAGGTCCTGATACGCAGATTAAGACGTACAGCCCCTACTTTTTACCCCTAATCTCCTCGTTTCCCTTTTTTGAATTGAGGATGTTACCTGGGATTTGCACATTTGCACATTCTGAAGCTCGCTCAATTGAAACATTCTTTTCCTCCATTCTTTGTGGTCTAGTGGGGGAAATTCTGGGGGTTCTTTAATCCTTTGGCGTAGGCATTTGTAAGGCTTTGGTTCCCTGCTTGAATTTAAATAAGCCAGGCTAGCCTTTGTGGTGATGCACACAGTTGTACTGTAGGTGAACCTGAAATATCTAGGGTACGGTCCCGACTGCCGATAGTCTTGAGAAACAAACGCGAAATCATTGTTTTAGGACTCGATTGACTCGCTTCACAGGGCCTGTCTGCGGATGAAACACTGCAGTGAACAAGTGTCGGATTCCTTACGTCTTGGTCAGCTCTTAAAATGTTTTATTGACATACTCTGTTCTGTTAACCAACACAAAAAACTCCGGTGCACCACATTGGTGCAATATGTTATCCTCAAAAGCCTTAATTAATTTCTCGGCATTCGCACATTTTATGGGTGCCAAATCTGCCAATTTGGTATAAAGGTTTTCGATTACCACTAAATATTTAAATCCTAGCTTTGTTTTTGCCCAAGTACCTATTGCGTCGGTGGCCACCACCGTCAAAGGCTGTTGGACCACCCTGAGGCCCAGCGGACCTGCTGCAGGCCCTTGTGCAGCCTTCACTACTAAAATATGTAACGTGATCGTATCCACAGAGAAATTTTACGATACATGCCTGGCTCATAATACTAAACTGAGACTCTCTGGCATAGGGAAGAATGGAGGATAGTTTACTATAATACAACAGGATTGGAGAGAAAGGATTCAGAGTTTATGAGAAATTTGACACAGTGGAATGTAATCCTAATGATGAAGACGGGGCTAGATAAAAAGCGATGGGAGATATTAAGAAGAAGGTTACCATGAGGTTGCAAATGGCCAGTTAAAAATTCAAACAGAAAGAATAAAAAGACAGAGCAGTGGGAGGAATGTTAATACGAGTAAGTAACGAATGTATAACAGAGAAGGATAAGAAAAAGAGGATAGAACAAAAAGAAGGATTAATGGTAAAAGAGGTAAAGATGGGGGGTGAGTAGTTATAGATATTGGGGTTCATGTGAAAGGTGATATGCAGCAGAAAGCAGAGGAGATAAAAAAAGTGATGGAAGATAAGACAGCGGTTAGTCTTATAATAGGTAGGGATTTAAATGCGAGGATAGGCGATAGATGAGGAAGGGAGTCGGGGAGAGCAAGAGAAAGAAAATTCAAAAATAAGGTACTGAATGGAGAAAAAAAGAAATTCTAAAAGAGCTTGATGGAGTTGGGATGGTTTATCTTAAACAGATATATAAAGGGAGATGAGGAAGGAGATTATGCACGCTCAGGAGGAGAAATGGGAACGGTAATTGATTATATAATAGTGGATTACGAGGCTAAAGAGAAGGTAAAAAAACTAGAGGTAGGATACTATATTGACTCGGATCACTTTCCCTTATTAGTAACATCAAAAAAAGAGAAAAGTAATAGCAATATGGATAAAAAGGAAGCATAGTTAAAAAAGAGCAGGAAAATGGGGTTGGTCGATGAAAGGAAAAGGACAGTTTAGATGAAAGGTCATAAATATAAAAATGGGAGAGGGAAATGTGGCCGAGGAGATGAAAAATATAATAGAAGAAATAAAAATTTGAAGTAGAGTGCACAAGCAAAAAATAAGTTAGCAATGAAGCGAGTGGAGGTGCGTGGGATTAAAATTATAAAGAGAAAAAGAAAGAGGTCAGAAAAGAATGAAGAAATTGAACACAAGAAGAAAGCAGTGGAGACAAATATAGAGCAAAAAAAAACATGTGTACTGAGTTGTGTGATCAAAAGAGATTTCAGGAAAAGGCGGAGATGGAAAGGATGGAACAAGAGATCTGGAAGGTAGTGAATAAAGATAAAAAAAAGAAAAAGGGTGAAATATTCAAGGTGCTGGGAGTATAAACGGTGAAATGGCACCTGGTATAGTTGACATTCCAACTGAAGTCGGGAAATAGGGGGGGGGGGGCGGGGGGCTAAAAGAATGGGTACGGATAATATGTAATCGGTTATGGAGAGGAAAATTTTAGCCAGAGTTATGAAAGTAAGAAGTAGTGGTACTCATAGTGAAGCAACGCTAAAAGGAGGAGGTAAAAGATTATAGTGTTGTGATGCTGATGCTAACATTGTATAAAGTATATGTAACTGTTTCATCGGAGATGTTAAAGAAAGAAGTGCTGAAAAAATGGATATAGCTACTGAATCAGGAAGGGTTCATAAAAGGAATGGGGGTGATGGAAACATATGATCTGCATTATCTGATAAGTAAAAGGATTAAAGGAGAGAAAGGAGCAATGATAGCAATATTCGTTGACTTAAGGGCGGCGTTTGACTCGTGGGGCAGAGTTGAGATGAAAAAAGGTAGGGTAAAAAGGGGCTAAGAAAGGGCTTTAAAAGACAGTATCGAAAATTTTTAGACAAGCAAAAAGTAGAGTAAAGGTAGGAGATAAAGTAGTAGATAGTTTCTGGTTAGTGAGAGGAGTCAGGCAAGGTTTTCCTCTGAGCCCACTTTTATTTAATATATTGATCTCAGCAATAGAAATTCAAAGAAAAGGATGGGCAGGTGTTAGGATGGAAGCAAAAATACATATATACGCTATGCGGGCGAAATAGTGTAGATGGTAGAGGATAAAGAAGGGATGAACAAATACTTAGATGAGAAAAAGTTGAATTCAAATGTAGAAAGGACAGTGATAACGTGGTTTCTAAAAGTAGGAAAAAATAGAAAGAATGAACTGAAAGATGGAAAGGAGTGAAGTCAAAATAAGTAAAGAAATTTAAATATCTGGGATTTACCTTACAAATGAATTGGCACTACAGACCTCGTATTAGAGAAAGGATAACAAAGGCAGCAGGGATAATAAAACAGGTATAGGGAATAGAGGAAAGATGGTTCAAGAAAGATTGGAGAAAAGAAAGGTATATGCGGTGGACGCTATGGGTAGACTGAAAGACACTAGGATATGCGGTGAGAGAAGAAGCGCAAGATGAGAAATTATGTGCTAGAGTGGGTAAGAGGGGATGAAATTTAAGACGAAGTTAAGGGAGCGAAAGGGAAGGGAGTTAGCGAAAAATTGTTTGAAGGGGGTAGAAAAAAGGAGAGGGAGAACGATGGAACTAACAAGATGTAAAGAAGAAAGAAGAGAGTTCTTAGTGAAAGAGATTAAGGATAGAGGAATGGAGAAAGCTATGAAAAATGGGAGGCAAGGGTCAGAGAAAGACAATTAATGGGAAGATGGGGAATAATTAGAGAATCAAAATATAAAAAATGATATAAAATGATAAAAAGGGAAGGAGTACCAGGGTATTTAGAAAAGGTATGCTTTACGAAAAGATGGATCAGAATAGCAAGATTTAAATTGAGAAACGAGGGTAGTGAGGGGATGTCTTAGGGAAAGATAGGATACAGAAAGTGCAGAATATGTGAATGTTAGGTGGAAACATGGGAGCATGTATGGGAAGGATGTAGTGGAGAAATTTTGGAAATTCAAAAGTTTTCATAAAAATTTAACTGTTTTGTAGGAAATGTAGTTGTTTTATTTTAAATTAAACTCGAATTATTTAAAATTCGATAACTCAGTAAAATTTCAACCAACTACGATTAAAAAAGCTTATTACACACGAAATCTAACTAAATTTCATTATGTTAGCAGAGAAAAGTATTGAATAATAGAAAAATTAATAAATTGTTATTAATACTGGAAACAGGAGAAGCCTTGAAATACTTTGGATTGATGCGTCGTGATTTTTCGTGTTGATAAAATGAAGTGTCACAAGATATCATGTTTTTTAATGCAAAAGACAGATTTTAGGGGGGCATATGGTACTTTGTACACAACTTTTTGTAGTTTTAGTAGACTGATAGCTTCCAGCATGTTTTATGAAAAGTACTTTTTACTGTAAAAAAAAGATACGAGGAAATATGTATTTTTTTGTCCACGAAAATTTAGGAATGTTCTGGGTTTTTTTAAAGAAATGCTTGATACTCTGTCTTAAAGATATTTGGTGAATTCAAATAAAATATATTCGAAATTCTTTCTTAAAAAACTTAAAAGATTTAAGCATTTTAGAATGGCCTCTAAAGCCTAAAACAAGTTTATTGTCACTTTCCGATTATGAAACGTTTTTGAGGTCATTTATAGTAATTATTTTCAATAAAAAGAATTTTAACATAAAAAATGTTTATTTTTATTGTTTATCTTAATTTTAAAACTCCTTGCTCAACCACTGTGAAATTTACTAGAATTTCCGCAATTTGTTTTTAACCATTTAAAACATAATTAAATTTAATCCTCTGGAATATTGAGCTTGAAATCCCGCCTATAAAATACTTTGAAAAAGACTCTTACCCTTTTTTTAAAATTCTAATTTTTTTCCTGTTTTTAAGAAATTTTCCCTTATTCTCTCTTTTTTTTTGTTTTTTAACTTTATGGAGAACTGAAACAAATCAACAAGATTGTTGAGAGTTGAACCATTTTTTTTAAAAAAAATAATTTTTTTAGTATGAGATAACACTATCTGTTTAAATTTTTTTTTTAATTTTTTAGATACATTAATTACACAGGCCCACAAACAAATTTGTCTACGCGTGACAAGTGACCAGGCTACCATTATAGATTTTTAACCACTGAATTCAAATCCGGCCTCAGCATTTTTCCTACTCGCCTCAATTTTCCCCCAGATGCAACTAGTAGGGAAAAGTTTAGGGATTTCTTGTCAAACAGGCCCAGGGTGACCAGATGACTGCGTAGGAAAAGCAGGACACCCCACTCCTTACCACTTCCCACCATTAATTCTTTCCGCCCCTAGCCCAATTTGGCGCGTTATTTGAAAATTAAAAGTAATTATCCTGTGATTTTAACCTGTGAATAATAAATATAGAAAATGAAACTCACAGTGACAGATTATTATTTACGAGACTAAGAAACTCAAAATAAAACTTAACAAATTTAATTAAACATAACCTTGCAATGGTACTTACGTTAGATTTGTACAGTGACAGAGACATAGGAACACTTTCCCCTTTGCAGTAATTGGAATAGTAAAGTGAAGAACGGGAACGGGAAACACAAACCGAATATGTACCAGGTTATGGCTTTTTATACGATCAGTAGTAGGACTCCGGGCCGTTTTGCAGTGGAAAATCTAACGGACTTCTTTTTCCATCGACAAATATTAAAAAAAAGAGGTCTATTCGTTTTTCAGCTTTCGACACGGTCTCGGACTCCCATCGAAGTTTCAACAAGCACAATTCCTAAAGAGAAGTGCTGCGCGAACACAAACGTAGGGAACAATGAAGTTAATCCAAGTAAATTTGTCAACGGTCAAGCGACGAATTTTATTCCTCTAGAGCAAAGGCTTCGCTGGTAGAAGTTGCGAAGGAAATTTAGGTCCGCGCACTAAAAAATGCAAATATCGCGAATATCTTGGAAAAGAAGGACATCAGACAAAAAAGAAGGACAGAAGGACAAACATCGAAAAAAAAGGACATGTCCTTCCAAAGAAGGACGTCTGGTCACCCTGAACAGGCCATACCGAGAATTTTTCTGCACGAGACAAGTGAATAGGCTACCCTTATGTATTTCAAACCGCTGAATTCAAATCCGGCCTTAGGATTTTTCCTACACGCCTCAATTTTCCCCCAGATGCAACTAGTAGGGAAAAGTTTAAGGATTTCTTGTCAAACAGGCCATACCGAGAATTTTTCTGCACGAGACACATGTACTAGAAGTTCTGAGGCCAGATTTGGATTCAGTGGCTCAAAATCCATAAGGGTTTCCTAGTCACTTGTTTCGTGCAGGAAAATTTTGGTTATGCCCTTTGTGACCAGAAAATCCCTAATTTTAGAAGTCAAATTTATATTGGGAGCGCAAAACTGCACAGAAAATAGCATTTTTCTTATTTTTTGCTTCATAAGTCAGTATAACATGCGGAAGATATTCAACTTCCGTAGATTTATCCTAGCTAGGGGAAACGGTAAGCACACTGAGGAAGTTTTGTTTATGAATTTGATCTTAAGGAGTCACAACAGATAGGAATATAACATCAGTACGTTTATTTCTTTTTATACTAGTATTATCAAACCAATGTCTAGAATAGCCCTAGTTTTTTCCCCAATTGTCTGCATCTTGGTGAAAACTAAGACGTGCAGGACAAATTCTGAGGCCAGATTTGTATTCAGCAGCTTCAAGTCCATAAGGGTAACCTCATCACTTGTCTCGTGCAGACAAATTTTTTGTATTGCCTGTGTGACGAGAAAATCCCTAGGCTTTTCCCTACTTTTTGAACCTAGGGGAAAACTGAGACGTGTAGGACAAATTCTAAGGCCATATTCAGATTCAGCGGCTCAAAAACCCATGAGGGTAGCCTAGTCACTTGTCTCGTGCAGACAACTTTTTTTTGTGGACCTGTGTTATTCAATAAATGTATAACTATTTTATTTTTTGTTAACAGTGCATCCTTTTCAGTCGAAAATGTGAATATTACATTTCTCATTAAGAGCGATTCATCTTTCTTTGTAGAAAACTTAGCTACTTGATTTAAAGCTGTACTACTATCTTAAATATCGTGAAGAAAAAGGTAAATACACCAATTTCCAGTTGGATCAGCATATCACTCCTCGCGACCTTTCCCTGTCAGTGTCAGTATTAAAAATCAAACATTTCTTTATATTCATTTGTTCTTGAAGAACATCAGCAAAGTCTCCAACAGAGTTCATCCACACCTAGCTCGTCTCAACCCGAACCTGAATCTCCAACCACACCTCCAGATAGTAAGTTATTATTTTTAAGTATGTAAATCGTTACAGGAACCTTAAGGAAATAAGTTAATTTCAGGTTCCATAAAAGTTACTTTCATTTTGGTCCCCTCCTTTATTTTTGATATTTAATTAAATAATGCACTGCTTTGGGCTTTATGTGGTTCAAGGAAACTATTTTTGTTTGCCCAATATGACCTCCTGTGCTCGCAGAACAATATTGAATCAACATAATGAGCAAGAATCATTACTTTACGAAAGATTAGCCAGCTCGAGAACATATAGAAACTAAATCCAAAAATGTTATAAACAAACCTTTGGTTGACCAAGCTAAAACTGTACTTCCTCCGTTTCACATCAAACTCGGTTTAAAGAAGCAGTTCGTAAAATCTTTATATAAGGGAGAAAAATATTTCTTTTGTGTATTCAAACAACTCCCAGCTTAATCGAGCGTGATATTTAAAGAAGGATTCTTTGATGGACCTTAAATTCGTAAGACATTGAGAGATCAAACGTTCATTGCCACAATGAATTTCAAGGAACGAGATACAAGTATGAGCATCAAGAATATGGTTAAGAATTTTTTAATCAGTCACAAGAGTTACAGCTACAAGGAATTGGTGTCTGACTTGATCAAAAACTGCAAAAGAAACCGGTTACTTGATGAGTTACAAGCTATACTTTCCTGATTTCCATCTGGAAAACTTTCCAGAAAATCTTAGAAATTACAGTCAGGAACAATGCGAACGCTTCTTTTAAGATATCAAGGAAATGGAAAGAAGTTACTAAAGTACACGGAATACGAATATGATAGAAGACTTCTGTTGGATTCTTAAAAGGGAGAGTGTTCATAGTGGCAAGCAACAGAGACAAAATCTATGGCACATATCTCTCTAAGACAAGCCAGCTCGAAAGAATAAATAAAATCGTTAAAATAGCTTTAGTGGCGTTAATATTAATAGAAGAAGTTAAGATGACTATTTTGCATAAGAAAAACTAACGAAATTGTTCTGTTGTCACAAACAGGACTTTTCTTCTAAATGATGTTACTACATTTTGAGGTTATAGGGTTTTATTATACACAATTCGAAAAAGTCCATCTTTCCTTGGCGCATAGAATATTTTTCATAAAGATTGAATGATTTCAGACATTTCTCGAAATAGAGTCATTATTTCAGCCCATATTAGATTTCGAATAAAGGAAGCATGATTTACGGTTATTTTTAGGGATATATAATAGCAAACGATAAATTGCCCAAAATTCAATATAAAATATCTATAATTTATGAAAATAAATAAGTTATGAATTTATGAAAATTTGCAGTCATTTAGGGTAATTTACAGTTAAATATGGTAACATACCATAAATTACTAGAAACTCAATATTAAACATTTTTTTTAATTTCCGGAAATTTATAGAACTTTTCGATCATTTGTAGTAATTTTGCAAGTAAATACGGTAACCTACCATAAATGACCCAAAATTTAATTTTAAACATTTTTATGAATTTCCGGACATTTTCAGTCGTTTATAGTAATTTTACAGGTAAACATGGTTACTCACCATAAATAACCCGAAATTCAATTTCAAACATTTTTAGAAATTTTCTAGAAATTTTTTGATAATTTATGATAATATCACAGGTAATTTACGGTCAATTACGATAAATTGACCCACATTCAGTTTTAAGATCTTTATAATATCTGAAAATTCATGGAAATTTTCTGTAATTTATGGAAACTGAAAACAAATGAACCAAAATTGTATTTAAAACTTGCTATAAATTTCAGAAAATTGTTGGTAATTGACGGTAATTTTCCCAATGATATATGGGAACTTTACATAAATTGCCGCAAAATTCTTTCATCTGCTACCAAAATTTCCTTATGGTTCTAACGGTAAGTCGGCTGACTATCGTAAAATGCGATCTCATAGATTAATGAAAGGTAAAATATGGTTTGGTTTAAACATCAACAATTGCATTTTGTGTTTAGTGTTGACCTTTTTTAAATAAAAATTTATCTTCATGGTTAAAAATTGAACTCATTTGTTAAAAATTCATTTTGCTTTATTAAAAATTCATCGTTTGCGTTAAAATATGAAATCTTAGGCTAAAAATTAATCTTTCTTCGTTAAAAATTCAACCGTTCAATTGAATATATCTAATTTTGTTGCAAATATGTAATTAGTTCGTCGAAAATCAAGATACATTTCGTTAATAATTGTTGCTATTATTGGTTAAAAAATTATGATTTATTGGTTAAAATTAAAATATTAGACCTATAGTGTTTCATATTAAATTCATTATAACAGATATACATTTATAATGTACAAATCATTGATTTCCTTCGCATTGTGAAATTTCACCCTATTTCCCTTGTGTTAAGACAATTTTTAATTGTGAAATGCGTTCTCTGTTGACGGGTGCTTGTCCAAAGTTGTTAAAAATTTAAATTGCCAGTCTACAAAAATATATCTCATTGTTATTTTTTCTTCTCAAATCAGGTCCACCTGTCGCCCTAAATATAGACAGTATAGAAACAAGATTTGCGAATGGATATTGCTACCGTGGATGGATCGTTTGACCGCCCAACAATACCCCCTTGGATGCTTACGAGCCAAAATCCAGTGGGCACAAAATTTAGCGATGTCAACGACATCGTTACGACATCTTTACGACAACTTTACGATATCCTATGTCCATGTCGTTTCGGTATCTTTACGATATCGTAAAGACATCGTCAGATCATTCGACTTATTTACGATATCGTAAAGACACCTTAAGGACACGGACATACGATGTCGTAAGGTTGTCGTAAAGATGTCGTAACGATGTCGTAAAGACGTCGGCAAACTTTGTGCCTACTGGAAACCCACCAACCGTCAAAACCCGGAACAATCATTTTTTGGCTATCATAGTAAAAGCGGAGTTGCATGGTCAACATCTTTCGAAAGGTATCGTGTCGAGACTAAATATCATGATGCCCACCAGGGATTTAGTTCACCGTATTATCCACAGAGCGACAGCATATATATTAATGTTCCAGAAGGAAGGGAAACCGTTGTCTATAAATCTAAAATAAGACCGTCACGGGAACCACTCAAGCAATTTTAGTAGTCCACTATGCTGGAAACATAACCTTTAATCCAATATTTTTCAGCGATGTTCAAGATGTCCATCTTGAAATGTAGATGTACAATTAAAAATCAAAGCTTTTTCTTCTATATTTAACTGCATTGTTATTTTTCATTGAATTTATAAAAAGGAAGAAACTCGTTTTTAGATGACTATGCTGAAAGATTTTCTGTTAGTCCAATTTCTCAAAGGGATAGCTCAAACAGATGGTCTTAGCATGTTAAGGTGCATTCAAGGTCAAATCATTGGTAACTGCCATTTGTTGATTGTGGGTCCTCTTTTGCTTAAGCTCCTTCGGTTTTAACTAATACACTCTCATCAACCATGTCTAATCAACCTTTTTGTTCATTTTTATGTTATTTTTCACAATTGAAACCAGTTTACAATGAAAAAAAAAATAGTGATAAACGTACAGTTCTTTTTTGGGCAAGGACTTTTGTCAATTCATCGTGTATCTTAGCTTATGACATTTTTATACAAAATTCAACTTTTTATTTTTAATGTAATTTATTACGATTGAAAAAGATTACACGTTTTATCAAAAAAACACTGATAGCAAAATTCATGTATTTTTCTTCAGTGAAAAAATTTGAGCGGATATAAAGGTGCAAATGACAGACAGGCTAGTGCTGGTCCAGGATAGTCAGTTTTGAGAATATAAAAAGCTTGCAATGTCATATTGAAATTTTATTGTCATCAAAGAAAGAAATGTTAATCTGCATTGGAAAAGTCCTATCTACCTATAGGATCCAACAAACTGACCTAAGTGAAGTTTAATCATATAAGCCCTTATTCGGAATGAAAATTCAAATGCAGTAACACGTCGCTGCACGATGCATAAGAAGCTCCGTTTTTGAGTGTCCCTCGAAGGAACTCCAAAATAGAATTAGCACACGCGTTTAATAGATCTAACTCTTTTTCAGGCAACATTCGCACAATTTCTTGAGGGCCGATCCATATTGTTTTATCGTGTTAGGCGCAAGAGAAGTCATCATGATGTTTATGGATTCTGCAGGTAGTTCTCTCCTGGGAAACGCTCGAAGGATACAATCTCTATCAGAAATGAAAGACTCCTCATCAAAATGAGAGATTTGAAAGGCAGAGTAAATAGTTTAGGTAACAATTGTAAGATTAAAGTTTTTCTCTAAACACTGAGATAAGGATTGAGTGCCATGGTTAAGACGATCACCATGGTACCATTCTGTACCTTTTCTTTTCCTCTAACATTTGTCGCTAAACGCAAGCTCTCCCTTATCTTACATGAACTTTCAGAAATTCCCCACAACTTAATGTCTCTAAACCTCCTTTTCCTTTCTACCTTTTCCCTTTATATTTTCTAGCACTTGGCAGAAACATTACTCTCCTTCCTCCTAATCCATCCAAATACATTTTCCTTCCTTGCCCTAATTTAATTTTTTCTCTGACGTACGGACATCCTCACTCACATTTCAAAACACTCCCTGTCTTCACATATTCTTTTAGACTTCTTCCCCACTCTCTTCTTCTCCTCTCTCCCTCTCTCTCTTCGTCCTAGTGATCTTCTTCTTTCTCCTCCAGAAAAACCACTTCCATGCTGCCTTCCCTCTTGTTCCATTTCCAGATGGCTTCTCCTACTTTGGCTTTCATGTATTTGATTCTCACTTCAACTCCTGCATGCTCCAGCCTGCCCTTCTCTCTCCTATCTTCCACGACTGCTCCATTCTCGCCACCCTCTGTGTGTGCGCCGCTAAGCTCCCCACTAAATTTAATACCTCACAGTCGTTACTACTGACCCCCAGTACCTTCAGATTTCTCCTTCTTGCTGCTCTTTCCTCCTTCTCTACCGCCCACTCTTCCTTCGTCAAAACTCTTGGAGGATTCTTCCACGTGCTCTCGTACTCATCCTCCGCCTGACAGCTCACGTCTCTCATTTCTGCTTCCATTCCCTCAGTGGATAGCTCTCCTTCTTTCCTCGTCTCCGCTGCATTCTCCTTCGACAATAACTGATAAACTTTCCTATTGAGCTCCTGAACGCTTATTTGCAGTTTTACTACTTCCTTCATTACTTTCTCCCTTTCTCTCTTGCTCTCCACGTTCGCTTGCTCCCTCTCTGTCTCCCATTCCATTTTTATCTTTTTCCACCACACCTCCATTTTCTTTTTTCTTTTCTCCGCGTCGCCACTCATCGTTCTGTTCAGCTGTTGCTCACCAACTGAAACTCCCCTTCCACTTTGTCTCTCTTCCCGCCCTCTATGACTTCTCTCTCACTCACTCTGATTGCCACTGCTGTAGTCAAGATACTGTTTCGTCTCAGTTAGCGCTCTCTCTCCTCGACTATCACCAACGCCTTTTCTCCTTGTCCTTCCGGTTCCAACCCTAGCCTCAAAATTCTCACGTACCTATTTTTCACTTTCTCCTTACACCTTCTCCACATTATCCTTCACCTCACCTTCACTTCCACCTTATTACAGTCACTTCATCTCCTTTTTCCTTACTTCACCAGGTCACTCCTACTCACGTTACCGTTTTTTATCCGCCACAAAAGCTCCACCGATCTCACACACGTTTGCTGAACTCCATACCCGAACCGGAAGTCCCACAAATAAGTGAATTTGAGGTTGTCCGAAATACTTAATAATTTCGACAAAAAGGTCCTGGCTAATTTCCCATTCCGTATATAAGTTCTTAGTCCTAGATTCCCTATCTACTTCTGTGTTTTCTTCCGAAGGGATGTACGAAGCATATAGAAAAATATTGCGGCTTACGAAATACTTAAGCGTAAATAGCGCAGATTTTAGTTCCAAATGGTGAATATTAATACTTTCTTATTACTTCCACGTACCGCATATCATTGACCCGTTTGAACGTCTTATGATAATTGTGGTTACCGATAATAAGTGTACTGTTTTTTGCAAATTCCAAACGTTTCAAGTGTACTAAACCGTATTCTTCCATACATGATTCTAGCCAACCGCTTCACCTGGCAGAAACGCTTGCATCTAGCACCAGTTCTTCAAGTGTAGCGGTAGCTTAGTAAATAGGATTCCATAATGAGTAACAATAATTACCATAATTTCTATTATATAAGGAAATTTTTGGCTGTGATGTATGATTAATAAAATTTTAAACCCTAAAAACTGGTTAAAAATAAAATGTAAACGTTAAAAAAACATATTAATAGTTATGAGAGCAGGCTAAAAAAAGCATCCGGCTCCCATAAGGATGACTCCAAAAGTGACAGTCGACGAGTATCTATTAACATATCAAATCGTAAATCGGAAGAAAGAGCGCCCATTTTTAAAAGATTTAATATATGTAGTTTTTAAATGTATTGAAAATGTACTAACTAGCACGATGCAATTAATTTACGTAATTTAAATTGTAAGAAGTTGATAAACAGGTATATTGTATTTCGTAATATTGTGATGATTTTCAAGAAACATTAGAATAATTGTAAGATTCACTCACATGGTTTGGATCTGTATTTTATAAAGACAATTGCATAGTTCTTTCTTTATTTACACCATTTCAGAAAAATCTCTGTTTATAGGATAACTTCCTTGATGAACAATTTTATACCGTCCCAAAGAAAAAGGTGCGGATTATTATCATCAATATTAGTATATAAATGGTCATTAAAGCTGTTATCAAAATTTAGTCTAACACTATATTGGTGTTTTTTTCGTCTAATATGTATTGATCTTTTCGTTTGCTCAATATAACGTTTTCCACGACTTAGAGAAAAACGGCAAACTACGTCATTTTTTCTTCAGTTTTCTAATTGGTCTTTACCTAATTTTAACATTTAATTAAGTTTAGAATTCATACGAAAAGTGGTGCTTATATTATAATTTTTTAGTAGTCTTTTTATATTTTCAGAAAGTTTTCCATATAATACTGTTTTTAGGATCAAATACTTTTTTTTATAATATGCTTACAATAATTAGTCAGGTTTTTTAATTAATTTCTTTTAATATATTACTTATATGTTTATCAATCGAACTTTGTAAAAAGTTATTTGAAGAAGATAATGCTTTACTATTTTCAAGTTCGCATTATGAAATTTATTATTGTTATGGCCCCATAGTTGAGAACCACTCTAAACCAATTAGCGAGGAATAATTCCCCGTCTTCGTTAATAAAACATAAACCCAGACTGGGAAAACCTTCCGAGTTGAATTGCCTTAGAGTGGCAACAAGACGACCTTGCTTTCTCTCCATGAGTCAATGGAAGAGAGAGAGCCATAAAGACACACTTGGCGCATCTGCGACGGAAGGTTTCCCCATCGCGCGCCAGGCCTGTGAGCATGACTCACGCCGCGTCATCCCTCTCTCTCTTTTCTCTCTCTTTCTTCCTTCTCGTTGGGAAAGCGACCAGCGGTCGCCAACCCAACGTGACTAATACGTATAGCAAAATTCCCTATTAAATTAAAATACTAATTTTTAGTTTTGTGTATCTTACATTCCTTTCATTTTTTTTATTAATGATACCCGGGGTTAGAAATCATACGAAAATTAGAAATTCCGTTTCATCTTAAGTTTTAGAATATAGTTTCTTCTTTTAATCTTAGGTTCTTTATAAATGCACTTTTCTTACGATCTCGAGTTCTTTAAATTTTAGGTTTCTGTATCTTATCCTGCGATATCTCGAGTTCTTTTAATTTTAAGTTTTCTGTATTTTATCCTGTGATATCGAGTAGTTTTAATTTTAGGTTTTCTTTATAAATGTATCCTTATAAGTTAGATTTTCTATTTTTAACCTTTTGTGATTTACCTTATTATATATTTTACCTGTAAATGCTTTCTTTGTGTTTCTCGCTAGGTATTTTTTTTTATTTTGTACTTTCTCAATGTTATAAAACATTTGTTAATCTCATTTTGCCGCATACGAGGCTCAAGGAACTTCGCGCGACGCGTTATGTTGTCGCTGGTTAGTTCAGATGCGCGCTCACAATTTTGAGTAGTAGGGATGGGCAGGGCAGCCGATGCGCACCTCCATCAGCAACGCAAGTGGCCGAGTGGACCGCGCCAATCACCGACCGGCCCGCCTCTCGGCCATCGAACATAAAAGCGGGTGCGTGCAAGCGAAGGCAAGCACTTCTATTTGGGCTTCCAGTTGGGTAACCTCAGTCCCATGGTCGCTTTCAGTACCTATTACTAGCTTTTTGAGAATAAAGTGCTTTCGAATTTAAAAACAATTCCAGGTCGTTTTTCTTTTCTCTCTCTCGAGAAACCCTCCTTTCTCCTACACTCCACTTTTCTTCTCTCTCTCTCTCTCTCTCTCTGCCTTCCACTCACTCTGTCTCTCTCTCTCTTTCTCTAGTGGCGGTACGCTCCTTGCAGCCCCGCCCGCACTCTTTCACTTTCTCTAGGATCGGTAAGCTTTATCGCAGCCCCGCCCGCAATCTTTACTCCTCTCTCTCTCTCTCTTTCTCTAGGGTCGGTAAGCTCATAGCAGCCCTGCCTCGCCTGCTTTCCTATTTCTGGGTCGGTACGCTCATTGCAGCCCCGCCCTATCTTCACCTACCTTACATTTTTCCAACTCCTTGCTCCTCCTCACCAGAGGTATGCCTGGTAAACCTAGGAATCCTCGTCCCGGTAAGCGCACCCGAGTTCGTCGACGCTTGGCTGCGCTCCGAGACACCCTGCAAGCATCCGGCTTCTCTCCAGTGGAAGATCTACGACCTTCCTCTTCCTCCTCCACCACCCACACTCCCAAGGCCATCGTCCGGTCGGTAGTCCTCCTTCCAGACTCCCTCAAAGTCCACTTCGTCCAGCCCTCGATCTCTTCCGCCGCTTCTTCGGGCCGCCTGGATCACTCCATTGATAAAACTTCATGCTTTAGAAACTTTGGGCTTTACGAAATTCTGATTATAAAATATCAGAAATTTAACATTTCTGTGGTCAGCAATTTAAAATTTCTGCAGTGGTGTGGAAAAGAGGAAAATGTAAATATACATTGTTCTATATAATTATAAATCTATACACTTTTTTTAACATACTTTTAAATTTTAAACGCTTTCAATTTATTTATGATTTCTAATTTTTTATGAATACACTTCTAAGTGTAATATTCCAAATTTGAAGACTTGCATCCCATCGAATTGAAAATTATTCTGATTTAATAGTTGAACTTTTTTGAACATTCAATTTTGAATGCTTTAATCAGCTTTGAATTTTATTGATCCCATTTTCATAACTATAATCTACAAACATTTAAATATTTAACGTTTTAAAATTTTTCTGTTTTCTAAATTTCAATTTCAAGTTTTTAAAAATTTAAAGAGATTTCAAAAGATTCTAAATATTTGAGGTTATTTTAAAAGATATCAAGGAATTTGCAACTTATTTTTATCATTTTAAGGAATTTCAAACAAGTTAAAATTTTTTAGAAGGGTTAAAAAATCTACAATACTTTAGAAATATTTAAACAATAGTTCTAGATATTTCGAAAGATTTTGAAGGATTTGAAAAACTTGGGAGTATTTTAAAATGTTCCAAGGAATTTTCAATGGATTATGGTGATTTAATATGAGATTTTGAAAGATTTAATATATTTTTTTATTAGTTTATGATTTTTAAATAGTTAAATTTTTAAACAAAATGTTAAATGTTTATCCAAAAAGCTGAATTGTATACTAAAAAAGGCATTTTTAATAAAATACATGAACTTTGCACAAAAAATTTGAAAATTCCTTGGAATGTTTTAAAACATACTAACAACACTGCTATAATTTTTTTAATTCTTTGAAATTCCTTTAAATTATAAAAATGAATTGAAAATTCATTTAAATTATAAAAATGAATTGAAAATTCATTTAAATCTTTTTAAACATCCTGAAATGTTTAAAATATTTTAATATATCTTGAAAATTTCTTGAAAATGTGAAAAACCCCTAAAAAATATTTATACATGATTATATAATTTTATACAAAAATCGTTTTAGAAATAGTTCAACTTTAAGTCGGGTAATTCCTATTAAAACTTTGATTTAATAATTTAACTAATCTACAGATAGTTAAATTTTTAATGTTGGAAAATTTTTCTGTTTTCTAAATTTCAGTCTGAAATTATTTAATTTAGAGATTGTCCAATTGAAAAACATACATTTAAATTTTGAACGCATTCAATTTATTTATGATTATTAGTTTTTCATAAATAAACTTCCAAGTTTACAATTCTAAATTTAAAGACTTCAATCCCATCGAGTTGAAAATTATTCTTATTGAATAGTTGAAACTTTTTTTAAATTAAATTTCTAAAGCTTTGAATTTTTATTGATTCCATTTTCAAAACTCTAATTTACAAACATTTCAATATTTAAAGTTTTGAAACTTTTCTCTTTTTTAAATTGCAACCTAAAGATTCACAAAATTTCAAGAGATTTCAAAAGATTTTTAAGGATTTTAAATATTTGAGGATGTTTTAAAAGATGTCAAGGAATTTTCAATTTATTTATAAAATTTACATACATTTTGAAGAACAAAAAAAATTTAGAAGGCTTATTTTTTTAAATTCCAAAGTAATTTAGAAATCCTAAAAAAAATTCCTAGACATTTCAAAAGATTTTGAAGAATTTTTGAATTTAAAAATTGGAGAGAATTTTAAAGATTCCAAGGAATGCTCATTGAGAACAGTAATTTAATATAAGATTTTAAAGGATTTGAAATATTTCCGGGTATTTTTAAAATTACAAGGAATTTTCAAGAGCTTTAAAAAATTTCAAGATATTTCAACATATTTTTAACGATTTTAAATATTTCAGGATGTTTTAAAAAATGTCAAGAAATTTCCATCCTATTTTTTTAATTTTATGGCATTTCAGAGAATTTTAATGAAGTAGTTTAAAAATCTTTCGAAAAAAGGTCAAGGTATCTCAAAATATTTTGATTTAAAATTTTCGGATGTTTAAAAATATTTTACTGAATTTTCAATTCATTTTTATAAATCAAAGGAATTTCCAAAAATTTTAATAATTATAGCAAGGTTGTTTAAAAAAATTCAAGTACCTTAAAAATATTTAAAAGATGTCAAGATTTTTCGAAAGACTTTGAAGGTTTCGAAATATTTAAGAGTATTCTAAAAGGTTCCAAGAAATTTTCAATTGATTACAGTAATTTAATATGATGTTTTAAAGGATTTGATACATCTTAGCAAAATTTAAAGAGATTTTAAAGGATTTTAAATATTTTAGGAAGTTTTAAAACATTTCAAGGAATTTTCAATTAATTTCAATAATTTAAAGCAATTTCAAAAAATTCTAACTATTTTTTTTAATTTTTCTGGTTGAAAGTGGAACTGCTTTGTTAAAAATTTAGTTTTCTTTTGGTTGATGATTTATCAATTTAGTTGAAAAATTCTCTTTTCTGAAAATGTAACTGTTTTGTATGATTTTTTTTTTAAATTAATTTCTTTTAATTACAAGAAATTTAATCGTTTTTGTTGAAAATTTAACTATGATTGAGTATTAACTTTTGTATAGAAAATTAGACTTGGTGGAAAATAAATTTGTTTTGTGCGAATTTCATGTATTTTATTAAAAATGCCTTTTTTAGTATACAATTCAGCCATTGAAATTTGTTGCCGGTACCGGCAGACTTTCTACTCTGGTTTGTATTATGTGAATTTTTTTTTTTTAGTACATAATTAATCTTCTTGTTCAAAAAGCATAATTTTTCTTTAAAAACGCTACTTTTCGGTTAAAAATAATCTAGCTTCGTTTGGCTATTCCACAATTTAGCTGCAAATATGTAATTCATTTTTTATTCAATAAATTTTTGTACAATTGAATTACGTTTACAAGTTTCAATATTTGTTAAAGATTCATAATTTTAGTTTTAAATCTAGCTATTTGGTTGTGAATTAACTTTTTTATTCAAAATTTAAATTTATAGGTAGAACACTTTTTTTAGAGGCTTGCTTAGGAATGAAAATTCATCCTTTTACGCTAAAGTATCAGATATTCGGCCAAAATTTAAACTATTTTGTTGCAAATTTAATTAATTTTGAAAAAAAATTCCTTTTGTATCGAAAATTTGTATTTCTTGTTAAATGTGGAACTTTTCTGGTATATAATTCAACTGCCTTCTAATTTCTTTTGTCTTGCCAAAGAAACCGTTTGAAAAAATTATTAGGTTGAGATTTTAAATATATCAGGAAAAATTCACTGAAAACGTTTAGATACAAATTAATTTACGTAAATTGAAAATTCATCTTTTTTATAAAAAATCTTTTTTGATTAACTATAAATTAAATATCGATTAAATATAGATTGAATATGGATAAAACAACGGAATTTGTTATATTTTTGTGGGCTAATACATTCTGAATTGATAAAAAAAATTGTTTTGCACTCAAAATTTTCTAATTTTCATATCGGATGACTTGCAATTGCACCGCACATTAAAAAATTAGTAACTCTAACAGCAATACTTATTCTTCATCTGCACAAAAGCACAGTAGCGGAAACAAAACAATGATATTGAAAAAATCTTTCAAACAGAGATTTGTCAGTTAATTTTTTTTAATCGCCCTAATTATCTTGCAATTTTTTAGATTTTAAGCACCTAATCTTAATAAAAAAAATGGAATTACCAAGAGAAAATATTTGAAGCGTTTAAAATTCATGTCAAAAATTTATGTACATGATGAAGCGTTGAACTATTTTGTTTAAAATTAAATCTTATGGTTTGTTCTGGACAAAAATTTATCATTTAAGTTAAAAATTCACATTCATGAGTCAACAATTGAAAAGTTTTTGTAAAAAATTTCATGTTTTGCGTTGACACTTTCCCACTTGAGTTTCAAAAAATTTTGTTTTGTTTAAAATAAACTTTATTGTTGAAAAATTGAATTTTCCCATTGATAGTTAAATTACTTGGTCAAAAAACTTTATTAAAAAACTCTTCTCTATTTACTTTAAATTGAAAATTTCAATCTTTTGTTGAAAATTCGTTTTTCTTTTTGTTTAAAAAAATATTTATAACTATAAATTACCCTACATTTTCGGAAAGTCATACCTTGAAAATTGAAAATTTAAACATTTGATAAATAATTTAACTATTTGATGGCAAATTCATATATTTTGATGAAAATTCGTCCCTTGGGTCCAAAAATGAACCTTAATTGTTAATATTAAGCCATTTGGTTTCAAGTTTACTTCCATAGAATAAAAAATTTATTTAATTAGTTAAGGATTTAACGGTCTTCTTATAAATCCTTTTCTTAAATTTAATTCAACTGATAAAAAAGATTTTTTTAGGGAAAAATTTATTGTTATTTGCAAACGAACTTTTCTTTGTTGAAAATGAAATTTTTTGGTAGAAGATAAAACTGATTTGTTAAAAATTACTTTTTCGTGATTGAAAATTCTTCTCTTTGGGTTAAAATTTAATGTGTTGTATTGAAAATGCAATATATATTTCGGCTTGAAATCTAAGGAATTTAAAGTGTCTCCCCTTTTTTGTAAAATCGCCTTGTTTGCTATGTTTAAAGAGATTTTATCTCAAAGTCACTTTACAATTCGTTACCGTTGCTTGAAAGTTCAACTATTTGGTTGTAAATGCAATTTTTTGTATTTTTTAAAGGATAAAAATATTTTGTTAAAAAATCGCTTTTTAAAAATAATTTATCATTATAATTAATTCCGACCGATTTTAATTTTAAATTAAAATCTTTTCTTGCTAGAATTATCAGCTATTACAATTTTGGAAGGAATTAATGTTTTTGAAGAGAAAGTTCAAGGTTTGTTGAAAATTTTAACTTGTTAATAAAGTATTAATTTTGTTGTTGGTTGAATATACATTATTGTAGTTGATAATTCAACAATTGGCTTCCAATTTTATTTATTTTTTGACTGAAAAATCTTTATTGTTTTGAAGTTGAATTGTTTAATTGAAGAATCGTCTTATTTGTTTAAATTTTTTCTGTTTTGGCATAAATATTACTTTTTTCATTCAAAATTTTAGTACTTAATTTAAAATTCATTTATTCCGTTAAAACTTCAATTATTTGCTTTTAAATGCAACTTCTGGATGTCAAATTATATTTTTTTTCAAACCCAAATATATCAGGTTGAAAATTCGTCTTTTTGGGTTTAAAGATCAGCAGTTTACTATAAAATTTAAGAACTTAAAACATAGTGAGATTTTCTATTTTTTCAATAATGATAATAGGAATAATAAAAATATCTTACCACGTTTAAACTTCTGTTATTTCATTAATTTGATACATTCTAAAATTTAGATATCCTTCAGAATTACCAGGCAAATAGTGACTAACAAATTTGTTCCCGGTGTTAGTATAAGGAAAGAGACCAAGGTTTATTAGGCGCTGTTTTTAAATTCCGTAGTTTGTTCGGGCTTGTAATATTTTTCATTACTTTTACCGCTTGGGTAACCTCAGTGGAATATTTCATCATTGTAATAAATTTTCCCGGGAATATATAACGGTGAAAATTACCCAAATTTATCAGTTTTCTTTAAAATCTAACAAGAAAAATGAAGATCAGTCTTGGAACTCTGCTTCCTGCCCTGGTAGTTTTCATCAATTTTTGTGGTAAGTTTGACAACTATAATACAAATCTTAAAGGTGTTTGGAGAGGGTTGATGTGAAAGGAGGGGAATAATAGTGAACCAATTGAGTGTTGGGTGGAAGGGGGGAGGATAGCGGTGAAGAAAGGGACAGGAGGGGATTCATAAAAGAGTGGGAAGTGAACAGTTTGAAGGGGTGTAATGGGAAATAAAGGTAAGTGTGAAGAATGATGGTAGGAGGGTATGGAAAACATGCAATAGTGAGTCCTTTATCATTTTCTATCCTTTGCAAAAAAATTCATTCAATAAAGTTTTAAACTTGTGTAAATTAATTATTTTATTAATTGTTTTTGTTTTTAGAAAAACTATTTTTTCAAATATTTAATCGCGAAAAGTTATTTGCGCAGTACTTGAGAAAGATCTCTCGTATGTTTCCGGCAGAGTTACGAATTTTCCCGATAGGGATTTCGAATCACCGCACAATGGATAAAAAGTACATTTTCTGGTTCAAAATACGATTCCGGCTGAACCTGTGGACCAATTAGGATTTTTTTTCAAAAGCTGATAAAATTTCAAAGAAAGTTGTCAAGCCTGACTCTTAATTTAGTTTTTCAATTTTTTTATAAATATATAAGTATAACAACAAAATGACACTTTTTCTATTTGACGTTTTTGGTGGTCGTCAAAAATAGAAAAATTGTTGTAATCGTCGAAGTTTTATAGATTTACATTATATAAAGTTATTTCATCATGATAGAATAAACAAATAAATTTTTTGTAAACAAAATATTTGTAGAAAATGTGTTTGCTATCAGTTTTGATAATTTAACGTTTATTTAAGTTATATCTTTTTTATCAATCCGAGTCGTTTTAATTATAAACTTCATGAAATTCATGAACTAATGTTCATGAATTTTATGATTTTTTGAACAAATTTAATAAACAAATGCATTATTTGGGCATTTGTCGACGTAAAAACTCATTTTTTCCATGTTAATCCTTTTAATTGGAAAGTTTACGATAATTTCAGTAAAATTCATAATAAGTTGAATAATTTAATGTTTTTCAAAACAGATTTAATTAAATAATGCAATCTTCGTTACTTGTCGATGTAAAAACTATTTTTTTTAAGTCAGTCCTTTTAATTTAAAAAAAAAGTTCTGTTTTTCATTTAGTGCTTACACTTGGCCAACAAAAAAAGGTTTCAATAGAAGAAATGTCTAAACAATACATTTAATATATGTTATAAATAAACTCTATAACATATGAAAAATTAGAACTCCACCTAATTCCATCGAATTCCATTTATCTAATTAATAGGACCTATTTAATCGTAGAAAATATCAGCTTACCATTGTTAAAAGATTAATATTTTACAACAAGAATAATTATAAACATTTGGTTCATTCTTGAGTGTCCCCGCTTTTCATATGTTATAGAATTTATTTATAACAATTATCAAATATACTGTTCAATAATTCATTGTATTCCAACCCTCTTTTGTTACTCAACTGTAAGTACGGAATGAAAAAAAAGAATTTTTTTCTAAAATTGAAAGAACTGACTTTGAAAAAAACGAGTTTTTACGTCGACAAATGTCCGAATAATGCATTTGTTTATTAAGTTTGTTTGCAAAAATTATAAAATTTATCGACAAATTATGAATTTTTCTGATATTCTCATGGGGTTTCTAAAATCAGAAAATTCTCATCGAAAAAACGAATTTTGTTGACGAAAAATAGCTAAATAATGCGTTTGTTTATTACATTTATTTATAATATTAGCAATAATAGACTTCAGAGTAATTTTTTTCATTAAAATATTGTTTCCATTCCTAGTTCTTGGAATATACCTTAAAGAAATGTTAAATGATTGAAAATTATAGAAAACACATCTTTAACTAATGATTTGTTTATAACATTTTTTTGTTTATTGTACTATGATAAAATATCTTTACATAATGTAAATTTATGAAACGTCGGCGATTATAACAATTTTGCTATTATTGACGAGCAACGGGAACATCACATAGAAGAAATTACTATTTTTCATAGTATTTATTTATTTATAAAAATATTGAAAAACTACTTTAAAAATCAGGCTCAACAACTTTCTTTGAAATTTTATCAACTTTAAAAAAAATATCCAAATCGGTAAGGTCGTATTTCTTAACCGATTTAAAAGTTTTTTTTTAGAAATTGTCAGCAATTAATTTTTAAGAGAATTGTGGTTTGCTTTTTTTAATTTTTTTTACAGAGCAGCAATATATAAACAAATATAGTGACAAAATTGACCATTTTGGCTTTTTTCAATTTTTATCTCAAGAAAAAATATAGCTAGAAACTTACTATCAGCCGGAATTATTGCACATGCATTCATAGAACATAATTAATTTCAATAATATTTAACTTAATTATCATAAACAATTTCTATAAACAAATTCTTTATAAAAGAGTTTTTCTCATAGCTGAATTGATTTTTCTGAACAGAAGTGATTCACAATTGTCTTTAAAGCCATTTATGTACTTTAAGCTTTATCAAACATAAACAATATAGATTGTTTATAACAATTTAGTTAAACATGTCTCCTAATCGGCCGTTTTCTCGTAGAAAAAAATGTTTTTTTCTTCAATAATTATTAGAGTGACATTTATTGCGGTGACTAACCAACAAAATTAAATAAAAGATAATTTATATGATTGTTATAAACAACTTTTTTAACTAAACTATGATTTGTTTTTTTACATGCAAAAAGGACGGTTTTCCCCTGAAATTATCCGACAATAAACTAACAGTGATTCCAAAATTGGATATGGGACATTAAATAATAATTTGCGTAATTGTTAATAACAATTTTAAAGCAATGCGTGACAACCTGCGGTTGGTCGTAAAAAAAGTTATTTTTTCTTCAATCATTTTTGTGATAATCTAATTTGTGTTATTGAATCAATGAAAAAATTGATACTTATAATAATAATGAGATTATTATAAAAAACTTAAAATAAACACATTACGATTTAGAACTCGGATCATTTTTAGATTCGAATTGTTCTATTAGTTAGTCATTTGTTTTTCATGAAGTTACGTACAAAACAAATGAAAGATAACTGACTTCTGAATACG
Organism: Belonocnema kinseyi; assembly: GCF_010883055.1. Classification (NCBI taxonomy): domain Eukaryota; kingdom Metazoa; phylum Arthropoda; class Insecta; order Hymenoptera; family Cynipidae; genus Belonocnema; species Belonocnema kinseyi. Next base: position 26,652,220 of record NC_046666.1, read on the forward strand.
CAAGTATAGCGCTATTGTACCTTATTTTCACTTGTTCCTCATTTATTTTTCAGGAAATTGCATAAAACAAATAAAAGATAGGTTATTTCTAAAAACTCAAGTACAGCGTTATTGCTATGGACAGTTTTCTACAGAAATTGTTATTAACAATTACGCAAATTATTATTTCTTATCCCATATCCAATTTTGGAATCACTGTTAGTTTATTGTCGGATAATTTTAGTGGAAAACCGTCCTTTTTGCATGTAAAAAAATAAATCATAGTTTTGTTGAAAAGATTGTTCATAACAATCATATAAATTATTATTTATTTAATTTCGTTGGTTAGTCACCGCAATAAATGTCACTCTAATAATTATTCAAGAAAAAAACATTTTTTTCTACGAGCAAACAGCCGATTAGGAGACTTGTTTAACTAAATTGTTATAAACAATCTATAATGTTTATGTTTGATAAAGCTTCAAGTATACAAATGGCTTTAAAGACAATTGTATATCACTTTTGTTCAGAAAAATGAATTGAGCTATGGGAAAAACTCGTTTATGAAGAATTTGTTTATAGAAATTGTTTATAATAATGGAGTTAAATATTATTAAAATTAATTATGTTCTATGAATGCATGCGAATAATTCCGACTGATAGTGAGTTTCTATCTTTATTTTTTCTTTAGATAAAAATTCACAAATCTAAAATGGTCAATTTTGTCACTATATTTGTTTCTATATTGTTTCTCTGTGAAAAAATTTTTAAAAAGCAAACCACAATTCTCTTAAAAATTAATTTCTGAGCATTTCTAAAAAAAAAACTTTTAAATCAGTTAAGAAATACGACCTGTGTGTGATTATGAAGAGTAAATTCCTATTTAAGACCACTGTATGGAAAACAGCAGGAAAGCAGGCAAGGAGCGACAGGAAAGAAAGAGAGAGGGGAAAAATAATGGTGAGAAGGTTAGGCAAATGAGGAGAAGTGGAGTGACTAAGAGAGAAGGGATGGTGAAGTCACGGAGAGGTATCGTACGAACGAATGGAGTAAATGGGAGAGGAGGAAGAAGTGTAGAGGGATAATATTAATGAAAGAGGAAGAAACATCAAAGAGGGAGTGGCTGACTAGGAAGTTGAGTGTTGACTAGGAAGTACGGATAGAGGGATTGTAAGGAAAGGAGAGGAAATAATGGAAAGAGAGTGAAGGAAAGGGAAAGAGTAGTAAAGCGGAAAAACCTGGAAATGGAGTGGAATGATAAGGAAAGATGATAGGTTGTAGAAGATTGATGGAAATGGAAGTTAAAGAAAGCGAAAGAACGGTGTGGTGTGGTGAGAAAGGGAGTAATCGGATAGAGTGGAATGGTAGGAAATAATACAATCGGAAAAGTGATGAGTGATTTGGGGAGAGTGATAGAGTCGGATGGGGAGGCCGTGATGTGACACTGACCCTGTATTCAAGAAATCTTCACTTGTAATTCTCAAAATATATTAACGTAATCGAAGTTTGGAACCTTCAGTTTTTTAAAAATAATAAATGACTTTTTGATTACATTTGGCCTCTGTTTATTTGGAACTAATAGAAAATTTTTGGGGTTCGTTAAAAAAATTTTAACTAAAAATCTCTATATTATATCTTACAGATGGAAGTGATCCGGCACCACCTGGAAGCCGATCAAGAGACCGGGATCGTAGAAGACCCCGTGATGAATCTTCAGGTCAGGCTGCGACGCAACAAGTCGTGCATGGTATACCAGTTTCTAGCAATCAACGTAAGTATTTTGCAATTTTTTTTTAAATAATAAAAAAATCTCTACGATTGAGAAGAAAATGCAAATTTTATTTCTTATCCGCCAGAAAATTGATTTCGCTGAACGGTGTTGGCCCCTAGATACTTTAAAAACAAGTTTAAAATTTTGGCTCAAAAAGTACATATTCTTGTAAAAAATTTAATTCTGCATCTTTTTCACATAACACAAATTTTGTAGCTTTCCTCACAGAAATTGGATATACCGGGATATCCCATTTAATCCCATTTTTCTCCTTGGTTTTCCCAAGGAAATTCCAGGGATAATCAGTCGGATATCCGACAAGGCGGAAATTTGGATATCCCAGGGATAACTCCAGGGTATCCAGGATAACCCTGGGGCGTTTCCGGGATATTCAAATGTCCCAGGGATATCCTCGCGTTATCTCTGGGATATCCAAATTGCCGCCTTGCGGGATATCCGACGGGGTTATCCCTGGGATATCCTTGGGACAATCTGGGAGGGAAGTGGGATCAAATGGGATATCCCGGTATATCCTACTGCTGTGAGGGTTTTCCCCTTTTCAAAGTAAACCCGAAAATCCCGTTTGAAAAAAAAAACTTTAAATTGTTAACATTTGAAAAAGATTATTGAAAACTTGTAGAAATTTATGGGTTTTTATGGAAATTCATGGAAATACGCAGTACCTCACTGTTAAATATTTCAAGAAAAGTTTAGCTGGACGCTTACACAATGGCACGAAGTATAACTTCTATAATTTGGAAAAAGACCGGTAGGGGCCGCACTTAAATTACGTAACTAATTAAAGCCCCTTCCTGTCCTGAAAGGAATCGCAAAAATATGCCCCCCCCCCACTGATTACAGAACATAATTTATGGTTTCCAGAAATAATTCGATATGAAATTTGAAACTAATGGAATTTTTTTTATAGAAATAATACATACTCTGCAGGGTGAAAACATTTAAAAAATTTTTTATCATTCCTTGAATATTTTCTAATTTTCCTCGACCATTAACGTTCAAATACCAGCATTTTTAAATTGAAATATGTTTAACATAGGATTTTTTATAAACCAATAAAACAAAATTCCAGACACAAATTAAAAATTTTCTATTTATTTATTCATGTAAAAGAGGACTGCTACCATAAAAGATAACTTTTTAACAAAATGATGGAATTTCCATCAAAGTAATTAAATTTAGAAAAATTTAATTCATGTTTAAAATCAAAGTGATGAAATTTTATTTAGAAAATTAAATTTAAAACCAAAAAGACGAATTTTCAATAAATAAAAAATTTTCAAACATGAAAGAAAAAAATTATCAAAAAAGTGTTGAACCCTCAAGTAGTTAAATTCTTTATCGAAGAGATAAACTTTCATTTAAAGAAAATTTACAAGAACTATTTTAAATCTCACCCATGCAGTTAAATAAAAAATTAAAAAATATCAGTTTTTAATAAAATAGTTCAGCTTTCAACCAAAGAAATGAATTTCGAACTGATGATATGAATCTACAACAAAAATATGATTTTTGAAAAAAGTGGTTGAACCAAAAATGGTGAACAAATTTGTTTAATCCTCCAGCAAAGATGATTCAGTTTTAATCAAACATTTGCATTTTTATAAAAAATATGGAATTTCTACCGAATCAGATTGATTTTCGAATCAAAAGACAAGCTTTCAAAAAAAATAATTTTATTTTCATCGAAAAAGAAACTCTTTTCTTCGAAAAGTGATTTTTCTAGAATTCTCTACTAAAAACTCAAAGGCTATGAATTTCTATGAATTTTCCAGAAAACAAGTGGAATTTTGGACAACATTGGTTGCATTTTTAACCAAATAAATTAACTTTGAATTAAAATCATGCATGTTCAATAAAAAATTCCAACAAAAAGATGAATTTTGAACCCGGAAAATAAATTTTCTACCAAAAAGGACAAATTTTTAACAAGGAATAGGGTCATTTTCAATTAGGGGAATAAGTTTTTAAACAAATAAAATAAATTTTTAATGAAATCGTTAAATTTTCAAACGATAACATTCAAGTTCAAAAAATGAATTTACAGCAAACAATAGAATAGCTTAATTTTCAATTAGAAAAATATGTTTTAAGCAAATAAAATAAATTTTCACCCAAATATTAAAATTTTGACGCAAACAAATGCATTTTTCACCAAAAGGAATTAATATCACTACAGAAATTCGACAACAAATTTATTTAAATTTGTAGTTAAGAAAATTAATTTAAAACAATAAAAATATATTTTCCACCTAAACAATAAATTTTTAACCAAAACGAATCATGTTGACGAAATACATGAATTATCAAGAAAGTATATTAATATTTATTAGAAAATTTTAAACGTCTGACAGTTGAATTTTCAACGAGAGAAGTTAATTAGTTACCAGAAAAGAAAAAGTCCCACCAAAATAAAGAAATTTTTTAACAAATATGGCAATTCTTGATTCAAGAATATAGATATTCAAACAAGAATGATATAAATAATTTTTATTTAGAAAAGTAATTTCAACTATAAAACTATTTTTCAAGTCCAACCTATGAATTTTGAGCAAAAAAGTTTAAATTTAAATTCTAAAATTGTGCATTAAAAAAATATCTACATTTTTTTTGTAAGTCAGTTCTTTATTGGAAACGTAGTTTTTGTTCCATTTATTAAAAATAACATAAAAAATAAAAAAAATATATTTTTGAACAACCACAAGCTAACAAAAAAACTAATCAACACAATTTTTTCACCAAAAAAGGGATACAAACTTGTCAACAATTATTTTCCGATGTAATGCGTAGTTTCAGTCTTAATTAAAAAAGTAAAATAAAAAATAAATATTTTTAAGTAAATCTGGTTCAATGTTTAAAAATTGATCTCTTTAATTTAAAAATTCATCTATTTTACTAGACAAAAATATTTTTTATTCTAGTAAATCCGTTGAGATACTTTGATACAAATCAAAAAGCAACATTTTTTGTTTTGTAAAAAATGTTAGTTCTTTTTATATATTTTTATAAAAACAGTTTATGACAAATCACTTTTTTTGAAAGCTCTAAGATGAGAGGTTTAAAATTTCAGTAAAACTTAAAATATTTAGTTGAAAATTCATCTATTTATTTCAAAATTATTAATTTTTGTGAAAAATCAAATTTTTTCGCTAAAAATGGATCTTTTTTGTCGAAAATAAGATTTTTATTCACAAATAATTTTTTTATTTGTTTATTTATTATGTTCGCTTGAAAGTTATTTCCATAACTGAAAATTAAGCTATTCTGTTTTTTGTTTAAAAATTTTTTTAAATTAAAAATTCTTCCTTTTTGCCTAATTTTGTCTTTTTCGGTAAAAAATTACTCTCTGTGGTTAAAAATTGATTTATTTTTATAAATATTCAATTGAAAATTTATTTTATTTCCTTGAAAACTTATTCCTCTGACTGAAAATTACTCCATTATTATTTTTTTTAATTGACATTTGTAGGTTTAAAGTTGTTCTATTTTTGTATAATATTAATCTTTTTGGTTTAAATTATCTTTGGATGTTTTAAAATTAGATTTTTCAATTTAAAATTAATTTTATTGATTAAAAATTTTTAAATGGCTTTTCTGTATATTTTTTACCGGCACAGGATTTTTTCTCCTGCAAAAAGTATGGAAATAAATCACGTCTTAAAAATTTGTTTATAATAATAAAATTGCATAATCAGCAAACTCTTTGCCTCAATTGTATGCTAAAATGGTAACTCGATTTAATTTTAAATTATATATGGGAAGATTTACGCTAAGAAAGGTAACATTCGTCTGAAAAATTCACTTTTTAAAATTTGTTTAAAAAGTAAAACAAACGGAAAACTGAAAATATCATAATAGCGTTCATGTTCGTCCATTGAGAAAATAAATAAAACAAGACATGATTTTTATAACTTTAATCTCACAGATATAATATTTTCTTAATTCAACTCCTTTTAAAATTTTCATATACTCTTGTTAATGAAAAACTTGATATTCTCGAAATTTAAATGGCTAAGCATTTAATTTCTACATTTTTGAGGAATTGCAATCGCATTGTTTAAAAAACGTTAAATAATAAAGAACATAAAGTCCTTTTTGGCAGAAAATGAATCTTCTTGGGTTAAAAATTGATCTTTTTGGTTCAAAATTCAACTATTTTTTTCAATTTTGAACTTTTTAAGATTTTGCATTTTGTCAACAATTTATTCAGTTTGTTGAAAATTAAACTATTTTCTTGAGAAATTGTTTCTTGTTAAAAATATCAATTATTACATTTATCGTTGGGAATTAACTTTTTTATTGACCAACATTGAAAAAAAAGCTTTTTAAGAAGTACTTCAACTTTTAACTAAGCAGCTAGATTTTCAATTAAAAAGTATCAATTTTCGACAAAATAATCAAACTTTAAACCAAAGAGATAAATTTTTAACTAAAAGCTAGTTTAACCAAAATGTTAAAAGAAAATAGTTAAGATGAATTTTTAAAGCAAAGAGACAAATTAAGAAAAAAATTCGTGCAAAAAAGATTTCGGTGTGACTTTTCACAGTCAATATAAAAGTTGACAAAAAAGAAATTTATACGAAAATAATTGAAGTGTCAATAAAAAAGCAAGGGGTTTTAACAAAATTGTGAAATTTTCAAACAAATAATATAATTTATAAATCAAAATATAATTTTTAGGAGAATGCAAATACAAAAAAAAATTAAAGAGAAATTCAAGGCCAAATCCTGAGCAATTTTTCATTTTCCTTAACTATAATATTCAAAGATCTTTTGGAAAAATTTTGTTTCAAGTTTCTTTGCCGCTGAAACTTAAATTCATATTTAAATTTCTGTATATTTATTGTAAATTATTTATTTTATTCAAAATAAGAACATAAGAACATAATTTTATTTTTACAAATTATTTTACAGTGATGAAACTGTAATTATTGTGAAATTTTACGTTATTAATGTTCTCATAAATAGCTTCTAATTTTTTTTTGAAAATTTATTTATATAAATACTCATTTATTATAAAAATTTTGAAATTCGAAGATTTAAAATTTTGAAGAGTTACAATTCACAATTCATGAATTTTGATAATCTGGAATTAGGAATTATTCGATTGTCAAGAATTATATTTTGAATTTCTCAATTTTAAACATTTTTATGTAATAATACAATTTTGAAGACTTTAATTTGGAAAATTCACAATTAAAAACTTTTTTATTTTGATAGATATTTAATGACAATTCTTAACTTTAGATGATTTTGAAGATAATAAGAAAAAAGTTTTTAATTAAAAAATTTAAAAATTGAAGAAATTTGAAATGTAAATCAATCAAATAGGAAATTTTCTATTTATTGAACTTAAAACTCATATAAAATTTAACTTGTGAATAAAAAATATGAAACTTTAAAGATATAAGATTTGAATTTCTACAATTATGAAGATTTTCCATTCAAATGCATCAATCTTGACGATTTTTAGTTCAAATGTTTTCAATTGTATAATATTTGCAATCTAAAGTTCTGCAATTTTTGAATACAAAATTATTCATTTTAAAAAAATGCAATTTTGAAAGTGTGTCAAATAGAACATTTTTTATAGTTCATTTCCGAACTTAAAATAAGAAATTCTTAAATTTTGATGATTTGCAGTTTAAAATTCTTTAATTTGGAAAATTTACAATTGAAAATGAAATCTCAAATTTTAATAATTGAAATTACAGAAGTTTGTATTAATTTTTCCCATTTTGAAGAGTTAGAATTAAAAACTATTGAATATTTGCAATCAAAAACTTTTAAATCTTACTATTATTATTATTATTATTATAAAAAATTCTAAGTTTTTTAAACTTTTGTCGAAACTTTTTTTATTCACAGAAAATATGTAGATAAGAATATTATAACTCTTATTGAATTTCATGAATAACGAACAATAAAAAATTCTGGCGAAGAAATTCATGTTTAATTAATAAATCTACATAAAATTCGAAAGTATGCAGTGTTAGCAAAACTCAAAATCAATGACTGAAAATGAATTTTTTTCAGTATACTTGGATTATAATTAAAGAGAATTTTAAAAAGTAATAAAATATTTCAAAAAAGATATTTTAAACTTTTATTTCTAATTAAAATTACTACGTTTTACATAAGCTTATGGATGAAAATAATAAATTTAAAAATATTTAAAAATCAAATAAGTTATAATGAGATCTTCTGAACTGAGGTAATTATACCAGAAAGATCATTGACGGTCATTAACAGAATTTCATTGATTTCTTTTAAAAAATAAACAATTAATTATTGACAACTTAAACAACTGGTATTATTTGAAAATATCTATTTACCCATACAGCTTTTTTCAAATATAACTTTTTTTACTTTAATATGGTTATTAATGATAAAAAGTACGACAATAAATAATACTTTTGCATTTGTGAATTTATAATAAATAAAGTTACGACGTTTCTCGAAAATCAAACCGTTTTTCTTGGGATTACTCGGACTATCATTTACGCCTGCAGTGTAAAGTCAGTTACAGATTTTTTTTTCAAATTGAAGATTGCCAATCTTTGCATTTAACGGTTTAAAAAAAAGTATACAATCATTAAGATTTTAACGGCAACGGTTAAATTGTTTGCATTAGTTTTGATAAAGTCCTTTAATTAAAATCCCTATATTATATTTTAAAGCTGAAAATTTTCCGAGACCATTATTACGTCAAATATCAACACGGCGAGGACTGAACACTTCAAGTACTGATGCTCCACGTAAGTATATTATATTTTTTAAAATTAAAAGACAATTTTTGGGCCCAGGAAAAATCTAAATTTTGATTTCTTACTCGACAATAAATTCTTCTTGCTAAAGGGCCATGACATAACTAGAAAATCGTAGGCTTCCTCCGCAACATTTTTAGGATGTCAGTTTGAAATTAAAAAAGAAGGCTGATACATAACTTTCTAATATTTGTGACAAAATATATTCGCGTCTCAATCTGGGAGGCACAACACCTCTTTGAAAATTATTTTATAATGTTTTCTTTTTTATCAAAATATTTGTTAATTATTATTAGAGGAACATAGTGAACAATTCAATGTAATAAAAAGGAACTGTTTCGGGCTTAAATCGTTTGCAAAACTACAAAACTTGCCGATGTTTTGTGAACATTGAGGTTCATAAAACCACTGCACACCATTGAAATACCATTGAAATACCATTGAAACACCATTGAAACCCCAAAAACTTCCTTTCTTAATGAATAATCGTAAAAGCATTAAACCTATTTCCACCCGAAAAAGCGAATAAAGTACAATCTAGGAATGATAACGTCTCACTATAAGCCCAACTTCCATTCTTAAACTAAACAAAACAAGAAAAAACAGGAATAAAAGAACTCAATAGAAATCTAGAAGTCACAATATTACCAGCAGACAAATGAAACACAACAGAGATAATAAATAAAGAAGACTATAACAACAAAATCATGGATCTTGTAACTAACGATACATATAAAAACATTTCACAAAAAGAAGAGTCAGCAAAACAGAAAGCCTTGTATCTAAACTTGACAAAAAAATATCTAAAATCATACCTACTAATACTATCCTTCCAAGACGTCACGGACTTCCAAAAATCGTCAAAAACAACATTTAACTTAGACCGATCGTGAGCATAATAAATTTATAAACTTCTAACCTAACATGCTTCCTCGCAAAAGAACTTAATCCTTTGACACGAAACTTTATTACCCAATCTAAAACTCGGTTGATTTTAACAAAAATATACAGAAGATTCACATTTAATTCCAAGATATCCTACTGAATTTCCGTGTGGTATCTTTCTTCACCAAAGTAGCAATCTCTGATACAATTGACATAATTACAGTGGTGCGCAAAAGTTTTGGGCCAAATTGTTTTTCTGATCTATTCCTTCAAAGGCGAACTCGGGTAAAAATCCATTGAAGCAGGAATTATGTATACTATTTGTACAAAACATTAAGGTAGGTAACAAGTTTTGAAAAAAAATTCCATTGTTTTTTTCGATTATATTCCATATTGAAGTGTACAAACGTATCGGGCCACTATGTTCAGATATCTCTAGAAGCGATGCTATGGTAACAACTTCGATTCCTCGCGTTTATCAATTGTTTAACCTATCAGATCAAGTCATTCTGAAGTCAGAATGCCGAGACATACGACCCATGAGATTCGGGAAGCTGTGTTAAATTTTTCTGAACAAGGGAAGACTTCTCGTGAAATTTCTGCCTCATTGAAAATTAGTAAGAGTACTATCAATAGATTAATTGTGAAATTCAGTACTATCCAGAGTCTACTGGACCTCTTACGATCTGGTAGAGCACGGAAAACGAAAATTCGTGTTGACAAGATCATCAAACGCAAATCAACAATTGAGGTCAAAAAGACAGCATCTGAAATTGCCAATGAACTCCGCGATGAAAACCTTGCCAACGTGAGTAGAAGCACTGTGGCTCGTCGTTTGAACGATATGGGACTGTTCGGACGCGTTGCTGGTAAGGAACCCTTGATCAGCAAGAAGAATCAGAAGGCCCGATTGGATTTTGCGAAGAAATACCAACACTGCACTCCGGAGCAGTGGGCTAAAGTACTTTTTTCTGACGAATTGAAGTTCAATCTATTCGGAAGTGATAGTAAGAAGTATGTTCGACGTCCAAAAAATACCAGATACGATTCTCGGTATCAAATTCCACCAGTCAAACACGGAGGTGGATCAGTCATGGTTTGGGGTGCTATGTCTTCGCAAGGAGTAGGTCCACTGCACAAGATTGATGGCATCATGGACAAAGTTATGTATCCAGATATTATGCCAGAAAAAATGTTACCATATTCTAGAAGAAAAATGACCAAAAATTGGATTTTCTCGCAAGATAACGATCCGAAAAATAAGTCGAAGCTGGTTCAGGAATTTTTGAAAGGGCGAAGAGTGAAGCTTCTGGATCATTCAGCTCAATCTCCAGACCTAAATCTGATTGAAAATTTGTGGGACACACTCGGAAGACATGTTGGAACAAAGAAACATTCGAACAAGGATGACTTATGGCGAACTCTTCAGAAATAACGGGAAAAATACCCAAAGACTACGTTAAACGCTTAGTTGATTCAATTCCTCGACGATGTGCTGCTGTAATTGCTGCTAAGGGTATGGCTACAAAGTATTAGTCAATACGCAACGGAATAATAACTTTCTTGTTGATTTTATGAACGTTAACCATTTTATGAACCTACGGGATAAGTGTGGCTCATTATTTTTGAACACTGTCGTTACAAACAATGTGAATGGAATTTTCAACAAACTTCATTGAAAATATGTAAATATTGTAGTTTTGTAGTTCAATAAAATACTGAAATTTTGTATATATTCAATTTTTCTCAAATGCTTTTATTCACCAGATATAGTCAAAAATGTGTTTGGCCCAAAACTTTTGTGCACCACTGTAAATCCTTTGCATACTTCCCTTCCAATCACATGCCTTTGATAGAACACTGCCTTAAAAACACTTAGGTACTTCTCTTACAATAACTAATTCTATGGAAAAACCTCAGGAGCAGCATTGGGATCTCCAATCTCATTTGTAATAGCCAACATCATCATAGAGCATCTAGGAAATAAAATCTTCAACAAACTCAAGCTTAAACAGGAATTTTGATTCCATTACTTTGACGACAGTTTTGTCATCTGACGACATGGAATACATCGAATACATGAACTACATAAGTTTTTCGACTACATTGAGCGCTTCAACCTAATATCCAGTTGATCATGGAAATTGAACGAAGCGGAAAATTTCCTTTCTTAGACGTATAAGTTTACAAAAGATCTAATAAGACATTAGGAAACGAAGTTTATAGAAAATCCGCCATTACAAACAGATCCATACATGCCTTCTACCGCTACCAACTATCTTAAAAACAATCACTCATCAACTCCCTTGTATACATCCCTGTCTCCATGACAAGTAAAGATGACTTAAAAAAGCATTTTAAAAAAACAAGCAACGAAAAAAAAGCAAGAGAGAAACGAGCAACATCCTACTTTATCGAAGGTGTCACAGAAAAAATAGCAAGAATTTTAAACAGGCGCAACATACAGACCATATTTAAACCACCTGCGAACATAGGATAACTTCTAAGATGCCGTAAAGAAAAAAGCATTTCTTAGTGATCCGGGAGAATATAAAATCCTTTTCTTTTGTGGCAAAGTCTATATTAGAAAAGTCGGGAATGCGGCGAATCAACGGATAAAGGGGCATGAGGGTAAAGTCAAGCTAAAAAATTTCAAGCAATCAGAACTAACTGAGCATCATATTGAAACAGGACATAACATTTGATTTGACGAAACAACACTTATCGCATAGAAAAAACTAGGGGTTCACTCATGTTGCAGCTCAAATTAAAGTTGGTGTCATTTGGAACTTGAGCTCTAATAGATACCTGTAGAGACCCAAATGGGTTCGTTTAGAGCGCACTTGAAAAGAACAGCATCAAGGATTATTCATAATCCAATCGCTTGCAAAGTCGGGCTGGTAAGTTAGCGATTTACAGAATATGTCGGTCAAGCAAACACAAACGATATTGATATTTATTCATTTTTCTTCTTCCTTGTTAAGGTACACTTTTTTTTAGAAATTTTAATACAAAATTGGCTTGAATCTACACCATCTTTAAATTACCATGATTCAAAATCACAATTTTTGGAACTTCTTGAACTGCGCTTGCTTCGCGCCAGCAACACGATTTGTTACTTTAGGCGCGCACATTTTAAATTATACAAATATTCAAATGGTATTTTTATAACAAATAATGATTGGGAAATGCTTTCAAAGTGACTTATTAACCCTAAAATAGAATTTTGGAGTGACAGATGAAAAAATATTGTGATTTTATTATAAAAAAATGTTTTTTATTTGGACTTTAGAACAAAACAAAATTTTCAATTTATTTTTAGTAACTTGATTGATTTTCTTTTAGGTCAAATTGTTGTGAATAAAAACCGTACAAATTAAAAACTGGACAGAGACAAGATTGATCATTATGCTAAAAAAATTATTTCTTTCTCTGAACTCGGAATTCATAACGTCTTTTTGATTAAAATTGAATTAAATTTTTATCTGTCACTACAAAATCTTATTTAAGGATTAAGAAATTACTGTTAATGCATTTTATAATTATTATTTATTATAAATATCAGATTTGAATATCGACACTATTCAAAATCAGCGCGCCATCAGTTACCAATTGTGTTGCCGGCACGACGCAAGCGCAGTTCAAAAAGTTTCCAAGATTGTGAGCACTGAAATGAATAAGCCTTTATACTTACAAGTTTGCTACATAACCTGTAAATGATATTTATCAAGTCATTATATCTATTTAAATTACGTTATCATTTTGTAATTTTATTATCTTCATTAATTTATGCCCACCAGAGTTCGATTACATGTGTGATTTAAGGTAAATATTATTTTATTAATTAATCATAATATCGAAGTGGGCAAAGCGAAAAATAGGTTCTTTAGGAATAGGCTCAAATAAATTTTGAGATCCTTTCGAACCCCAAGTGTGGTATTATTTAGAGCTCATTTATCGTTTTGGGCTCCTTTTCTGCAAGTAGGGTTAATTTTTTTGCAGCTCCTTTCGAACCAGAAACGGGTTCCAATGGAAACTTAAGTTTTTTCTGTGCGCAAAAATACACATTGTTTCCCCCAGAAAACATTGAAAAGCAATCGAAATCTTGAAACAGCCTAACGTCAGCAAAAGATACAAATGCTACTATGTCAGTTTAACTAACTCGAACGCAAATAGTAATTTTGACTAAATTTACGACGAGAATCTGCGCTCCAATTTCA